>NW_025748432.1:0-15000 GCF_021184085.1 Oncorhynchus gorbuscha
TCTATTCTACACTATTCTATTTCTATTTTTTACTATTCTATTTCTATTCTATTTTAGACTATTCTATACTATTTTCTATTCTACATTCTATTTTCTATTTTACATTCTATTCTATCTAGACTATTCTATTCTACACTATTCTATACTATTCTATTTTACACTATTCTATTCTTCTAGACCATATTCTATTTTAGACTATTCTATTCTAGACTATTTCTATTCTAGACTATTCTGGACTATTCTATTCTAGACTATTCTATTCTAGACTATTCTGTACTATTCTACACTATTCTAGACTATTCTATTTTACACTATTCTATACTATTCTATTCTAGACTATTCTATTCTGTACTATTCTACACTATTCTAGACTATTCTATTTTACACTATTCTAGACTATTCTATACTATTCTATTTTACACTATTCTATTCTAGAATATTCTATTTTACACTATTCTAGACTATTCTATACTATTCTATTTTACACTATTCTATTCTATACTATTCTATTTTACACTATTCTATTCTAGACTATTTTACACTATTCTAGACTATTCTATTTTACACTATTCTATTCTAGACTATTTTACACTATTCTATACTATTCTATTCTACACTATTCTATACTATTCTATTCTACACTATTCTACACTATTCTATTCTACACTATTCTATTATATTTTACACTATTCTAGACTATTCTATACTATTCTATTTTACACTATTCTATTCTAGACTATTCTATTTTACACTATTCTAGACTATTCTATACTATTCTATTTTACACTATTCTATTCTATACTATTCTATTTTACACTATTCTATTCTAGACTATTTTACACTATTCTACACTATTCTATTTTACACTATTCTATTCTAGACTATTTTACACTATTCTATACTATTCTATTCTACACTATTCTATTCTACACTATTCTACACTATTCTATTCTATTCTACACTATTCTATTCTATTTTACACTATTCTATTCTAGACTATTCTATACTATTCTATTCTACACTATTCTATTTTACACTATTCTATTCTAGACTATTTTACACTATTCTACACTATTTAGACTATTTTTTACACTATTCTAGACTATTCTAGACTATTCTATTTTACACTATTCTATTCTAGACTATTCTATTTTACACTATTCTAGACTATTCTATCTAGACTATTTTATACTATTCTATTCTAGACTATTTTACACTATTCTACACTATTCTATTTTACACTATTCTATTCTAGACTATTTTCTATTCTACTATTCTATTCACTATTCTATACTATTCTATTCTACACTATTCTATTTCTACACTATTCTATTCTACACTATTCTACTTTTATACACTATTCTACACTATTCTATTTTACACTATTCTATTCTAGACTATTTTACCATTCTAGACTATTCTACACTATTCTATTCTAGACTATTCTACACTATTCTATTCTAGACTATTCTGGACTATTCTATTCTAGACTATTCTGTACTATTCTACACTATTCTAGACTATTCTATTTTACAATTCTATTCTAGACTATTCTATTCTGTACTATTCTACACTATTCTAGACTATTCTATTTTACACTATTCTAGACTATTCTATACTATTCTATTTTACACTATTCTATTCTAGACTATTTTACACTATTCTATACTATTCTATTTTACACTATTCTATTCTAGACCATTCTAGACTATTCTACACTATTCTAGACTATTCTATACTATTCTATTTTACACTATTCTATTTTACACTATTCTATTCTAGACTATTTTACACTATTCTATACTATTCTATTTTACACTATTCTATTCTAGACTATTCTACACTATTCTATTCTAGACTATTATATACTATTCTATTTTACACTATTCTATTCTAGACTATTTTACACTATTCTATACTATTCTATTTTACACTATTCTATTCTAGACCATTCTAGACTATTTTACACTATTCTATTCTAGACTATTCTATTCTATTCTACACTATTGTATTCTACTCTAGACTATTCTATACTATACTATTCTATTTTACAGTATTCTATTCTAGACTATTCTATACTATTCCATTCTAGACTATTCTATTTTACACTTCTATTCTAGACTATTTTATTCTACACTATTGTATTCTACTCTAGACTATTCTATACTATACTATTCTATTTTACAGTATTCTATTCTAGACTATTCTATACTATTCCATTCTAGACTATTCTATTTTACACTATTCTATTCTAGACTATTCTATACTATTCTATTCTACACTATTCTATTCTACTCTAGACTATTCTATACTATACTATTCTATTTTACAGTATTCTATTCTAGACTATTCTATTCTATTTTACACTATTCTATTCTAGACTATTCTATACTATTCTATTCTACACTATTCTACTTTAGACTATACTATACTATTCTATTTTACAGTATTCTATTCTAGACTATTCTATACTATTCTATTCTAAACTATTCTATACTATTCAAATCAAATCAAACGGTATTTGTTACATGCTCCGAATACAAGTATAGACTTTAGCGTGAAATGCTTACTTACAAGCCCTTAACCAACAGTGCAGTTCAAGAAGAATAAAATATTTATGATGTAGACTAAAATAAAATAAAAGGTAACACAAAAAAAATAACAATAACGAGCCTTTATACAGGGGGCACCTGTACCGAGTCAGTGTGGGGGGGTATATACAGGGGCACCTGTACCGAGTCAGTGTGGGGGTATATACAGGGGGCACCTGTACCGAGTCAGTGTGGGGGGTATATACAGGGGGCACCTGTACCGAGTCAGTGTGGGGGGTATATACAGGGGGCACCTGTACCGAGTCAGTGTGGGGGGTATATACAGGGGGCACCTGTACCGAGTCAGTGTGGGGGTATATACAGGGGGCACCTGTACCGAGTCAGTGTGGGGGTATATACAGGGGGCACCTGTACCGAGTCAGTGTGGGGGTATATACAGGGGGCACCTGTACCGAGTCAGTGTGGGGGGTATATACAGGGGCACCTGTACCGAGTCAGTGTGGGGGTATATACAGGGGGCACCTGTACCGAGTCAGTGTGGGGGGTATACATAGTCAGTGTGGGGGTATATACAGGGGCACCTGTACCGAGTCAGTGTGGGGGGTATATACAGGGGCACCTGTACCGAGTCAGTGTGGGGGTATATACAGGGGGCACCTGTACCGAGTCAGTGTGGGGGGTATATACAGGGGGCACCTGTACCGAGTCAGTGTGGGGGGTATATACAGGGGGCACCTGTACCGAGTCAGTGTGGGGGTATATACAGGGGCACCTGTACCGAGTCAGTGTGGGGGGTATATACAGGGGCACCTGTACCGAGTCAGTGTACAGGGGGCACCTGTACCGAGTCAGTGTGGGGGGTATATACAGGGGCACCTGTACCGAGTCAGTGTGGGGGGTATATACAGGGGGCACCTGTACCGAGTCAGTGTGGGGGGTATATACAGGGGCACCTGTACCGAGTCAGTGTGGGGGGTATATACAGGGGGCACCTGTACCGAGTCAGTGTGGGGGGTATATACAGGGGGCACCTGTACCGAGTCAGTGTGGGGGTATATACAGGGGCACCTGTACCGAGTCAGTGTGGGGGGTATATACAGGGGGCACCTGTACCGAGTCAGTGTGGGGGGTATATACAGGGGCACCTGTACCGAGTCAGTGTGGGGGTATATACAGGGGCACCTGTACCGAGTCAGTGTGGGGGTATATACAGGGGGCACCTGTACCGAGTCAGTGTGGGGGTATATACAGGGGGCACCTGTACCGAGTCAGTGTGGGGGTATATACAGGGGCACCTGTACCGAGTCAGTGTGGGGGGTATATACAGGGGCACCTGTACCGAGTCAGTGTGGGGGTATATACAGGGGGCACCTGTACCGAGTCAGTGTGGGGGTATATACAGGGGGCACCTGTACCGAGTCAGTGTGGGGGGTATATACAGGGGGCACCTGTACCGAGTCAGTGTGGGGGGTATATACAGGGGGCACCTGTACCGAGTCAGTGTGGGGGGTATATACAGGGGCACCTGTACCGAGTCAGTGTGGGGGGTATATACAGGGGGCACCTGTACCGAGTCAGTGTGGGGGTATATACAGGGGGCACCTGTACCGAGTCAGTGTGGGGGGTATATACAGGGGGCACCTGTACCGAGTCAGTGTGGGGGGTATATACAGGGGGCACCTGTACCGAGTCAGTGTGGGGGTATATACAGGGGGCACCTGTACCGAGTCAGTGTGGGGGGTATATACAGGGGGCACCTGTACCGAGTCAGTGTGGGGGGGTATATACAGGGGGCACCTGTACCGAGTCAGTGTGGGGGGTATATACAGGGGCACCTGTACCGAGTCAGTGTGGGGGTATACAGGGGGCACCTGTACCGAGTCAGTGGGGGGTATATACAGGGGGCACCTGTACCGAGTCAGTGTGGGGGTATATACAGGGGGCACCTGTACCGAGTCAGTGTGGGGTGTATATACAGGGGCACCTGTACCGAGTCAGTGTGGGGGTATATACAGGGGGCACCTGTACCGAGTCAGTGTGGGGGTATATACAGGGGGCACCTGTACCGAGTCAGTGTGGGGGTATATACAGGGGGCACCTGTACCGAGTCAGTGTGGGGGGTATATACAGGGGGCACCTGTACCGAGTCAGTGTGGGGGGTATATACAGGGGCACCTGTACCGAGTCAGTGTGGGGGTATATACAGGGGGCACCTGTACCGAGTCAGTGTGGGGGGTATATACAGGGGGCACCTGTACTGAGTCAGTGTGGGGGGTATATACAGGTGGCACCTGTCCCGAGTCAGTGTGGGGGTATATACAGGGGGCACCTGTACCGAGTCAGTGTGTGGGGAATATACAGGGGGCACCGGTACCGAGTCAGTGTGGGGGGTGTATACAGGGGGCACCTGTACCGAGTCAGTATGTGGGGTATATACAGGGGGCACCTGTACCGAGTCAGTGTGGGGGGTATATACAGGGGGCACCTGTACCGAGTCAGTGTGCGGGGGTATATACAGGGGGCACCTGTACCGAGTCAGTGTGCGGGGGTATATGCAGGGGGCACCTGTACCGAGTCAGTGTGGGGGGTATATGCAGGGAGCACCTATACCGAGTCAGTGTGGGGGGTATATACAGGGGGCACCGCTACCGAGTCAGTGTGGGGGTATATACAGGGGGCACCTGTACCGAGTCAGTGTGGGGGGTATATACAGGGGGCACCTGTACCGAGTCAGTGTGGGGGGGTATATACAGGGGGCACCTGTACCGAGTCAGTGTGGGGGGTATATACAGGGGGCACCTGTACCGAGTCAGTGTGGGGGGTATATACAGGGGGCACCTGTACCGAGTCAGTGTGGGGGGTATATACAGGGGGCACATGTACCGAGTCAGTGTGTGGGGTATATACAGGGGGCACCTGTACTGAGTCAGTGTGGGGGGTATATACAGGGGGCACCTGTACCGAGTCAGTGTGCGGGGGCACAGGCTAGTTGAGGTAATCTGTAAATATAGGTGGGGGCGAAGTGACTATGCATAGGTAACAAACAAACAGCGAGTAGCAGCAGTGTACAAAGGGGGGGGGGGTGAATGTAAATTGTCCGGTGGCGATTTTATGAATTGTTCAGCAGTCTTATGGCTTGGGGATAGAAGCTGTTGAGGAGCCTTTTGGTCCTAGACTTGGTGCTCCGGTATTCTATACTAAACTTTTCTACACTAAACTATTCTATACTAAACTTTTCTATACTAAACTATTCTATACTAATCTATTCTACACTATACTATTCTATAATAAAATATTATATACTGAACTATTCTACATACATACCACACACTGTTCCCTCAACCCCTGCATATCTATCTACATACCACACACTGTTCCCTCAACCCCTGCATATCTATCTACATACCACACACTGTTCCCTCAACCCCCGCATATCTATCTACATACCACACTGTTCCCCCAACCCCTGCATATCTATCTACATACCACACACTGTTCCCTCAACCCCTGCATATCTATCTACATACCACACTGTTCCCTCAACCCCTGCATATCTATCTACATACCACACACTGTTCCCTCAACCCCTGCATATCTATCTACATACCACACACTGTTCCCTCAACCCCTGCATATCTATCTACATACCACACACTGTTCCCCCAACCCCTGCATATCTATCTACATACCACACACTGTTCCCTCAACCCCTGCATATCTATCTACATACCACACACTGTTCCCTCAACCCCTGCTTGTCTACCTTCATTTGAATGAATGTGTGTGATTATCAGTAATGACAGGATAAGTTTGCATGTTGGGGTTTGGGATAGGGGGAGTAGCTCAATTACTGTTGTGTTGCTATAACCTTTGACCCCGCTAATGTCATTTGGGTCAGCGTTGGTGGCCACTCACTCCAGCTCTGCACAATGTCAGCACACTAGACAGGTGTCTATTGGCCAGCCCATAAAAAAGTCAAAAGTACAAGTCCCAGGGGTCAAGAAGGCTTGGGGTCACTAAAGGTTTAAATGAAATGATCAGATTAGTTAAATGGATCTATTCTGGCATAGAGGTAAAACATAGTATTATCTATGGTCTGTGGTGTTCAGTTGACACGTTGCTCTTTCTACCTTTAGTTCTCATATCTTTCAAGGAGTAAAAATATCTAAAAGCTCAAATACATTTTATACAGAAGACAATGTCGTTCTAGTCGTCTTTCGCTGCACTTTACTGTCTAAGTGGTGATTGGCTGTCTGTATGTTATAATCAATCGTCATTGGCCATGTGTATGTTTGACTGACAGCTCTGTCCTTCCTCCCTCAGGTGTGTCCTGTGAGGACCAGTTAGAGGTACGGTGGGCGTGGTTGGCCCCGTAACCATGGCGACGTCTCTGTGGGAGTTTGTGTCCCTTCATCCCGTTGGTCTAGTGCTGCTCCTCTGCCTGCCACTCTGTCTATGCCAGCAGCCATTGGTCAACTTTGAGAGTCCGTTCCCACCCCTACCGGAGTGTACCAGGAAAGTTCATCCCATCGTCCCATACAAAGGTGAGCACATTAGATACTTTGAGCATTTGCCTGTTGTGCCGGGTAGGCAGGGTTTTCATTTTTAAGAGTATGCAATTGGTTACGGTGCTCCAGGCAGCTCAGTCAAGCATAGCGAAAGTATTTGACAGATTTCCAATACCATTTTGTAAATCTACTCCTCACTAGCATCATCATTCCAATGAGACGTTTCACAATGGTTTCCTATTCAATGCTATCTCCTCTGAGGATTCTGCAGCCTCATCCTTCTCAATCACTCCTCTGCCCGGAACGCCAGCTATATGGGTCTGGCCCAAGAGAAACCGAAAGGACAGCAACATTTTGTGATTGTAGATAATTGGACTCCTCTCATTTCTGGAGCCTTTTCCCTTTTAAGAGAGTTGTCTATTCTTTCTCTCTCTCATCCCCAAAACCCCTCCCTCGCTCCTTCCCTCCACAGTCAGCTCTTTTCAGGGTTCCATTATCTAGAGAGAGAGAGAGAGAGAGAGAGAGAGAGAGAGAGAGAGAGAGAGAGACTACTTTCCACTCCATTTGGATGTCTGTTAGGAAGTGTCTGTCCTTTGCCAGGATGCTCCCCCCTCAGGGGTGTAGTTTCTGAAAGGGGTCTGAGGAGAGGAGGTGGGGGAGGAAGAGAGGGGGGAATGGTAAACTGTTCTGTCAGTCAACTGTCAATCATCAGACACTTGTCACACTTGTCACATGCTGGTTCAATGTGGCTGAGACTGGCATCACTATGTACCTCAGGGAACACTGCTGTCTGCTATTGTTGTCTTACTGGAGACCGGATGGGCAACTCTGATGTGGGTGGGGCCACAAGAAATCTGAACTCATCATGAGGGGCCATTGTGGCTCGCGGGTCTGCCTACCCACACAGGGCTCCCGAGTGGCTTGTGGGTCTGCGTACCCACACAGGGTTCCTGAGTAGCGCAGCGGTCTAAGGCACTGCATCTCATCTTGAGGTGTCACTACAGACACCCTGGTTCGATTCCAGGCTGTATCACAACCGGCTGTGATTGAGGTCCCATAGGGCGGTGGAAAATTGGCCCAGCGTCCTCCGGGTTTGGTCGGGGTAGGGGTGGGTTTGGCCGGGGTAGGGGAGAGTTTGGCCGGGGTAGGGAGGGGGTTGGCCGGGGTAGGGGAGGGTTTGGCCGGGGTAGGGAGGGGGTTGGCCGGGGTAGGGAGGGTTTGGCCGGGGTAGGGGAGGGGTAGACCGTCATTGTAAATAAGAATTGTTTACAAATGTAAAACATGCAGTCAGCTTGTTGACGACCCGACATCAACTTTTTTCCTCTCATGACAGCAGAGAGAAAAATTACACGTTTTATAGTTATTTCCTGCAATTCTTCACATTTGGCCATTTGGGTGGAGAGAAATGTTTGCAGTCTTTAATATGATCTGAGTGAGACTGACTAATAAAATCAATGGGCCCCGGTCGGTAATTCAACCATGATTACTACAAGTTTAGATAGCTGGCAAGACTAACTTACCAATCTAAAACATGTTAGCTGACACGTGCTGTCAGTGACTGACATATTTTGGGGGTGGAATTGATCGCAGGCCTACAAAAGAAGCAGTTGTCCATCTCCCGCTGTATAAAAACATGGCTTTGGACTGAAGCCTTTTAAAGATGGCGTCGACAGAGAGGGCTGCCTCGCTTCTAGTCCTTTTACAAGCATTTAGCTACACTCCCAATAACATCTGCTAACCATGTGTATGTGACCAATAACATCTGCTAACCATGTGTATGTGACCAATAACATCTGCTAACCATGTGTATGTGACCAATAACATCTGCTAACCATGTGTATGTGACCAATAACATCTGCTAACCGTGTGTATGTGACCAATAACATCTGCTAACCGTGTGTATGTGACCAATAACATCTGCTAACCGTGTGTATGTGACCAATAACATCTGCTAACCGTGTGTATGTGACCAATAACATCTGCTAACCGTGTGTATGTGACCAATAACATCTGCTAACCGTGTGTATGTGACCAATAACATCTGCTAACCGTGTGTATGTGACCAATAACATCTGCTAACCGTGTGTATGTGACCAATAACATCTGCTAACCGTGTGTATGTGACCAATAACATCTGCTAACCGTGTGTATGTGACCAATAACATCTGCTAACCGTGTGTATGTGACCAATAACATCTGCTAACCGTGTGTATGTGACCAATAACATCTGCTAACCGTGTGTATGTGACCAATAACATCTGCTAACCGTGTGTATGTCACCAATAACATTTGCTAACCATGTGTATGTGACCAATAACATCTGCTAACCATGTGTATGTGACCAATAACATCTGCTAACCGTGTGTATGTGACCAATAACATCTGCTAACCGTGTGTATGTGACCAATAACATCTGCTAACCGTGTGTATGTGACCAGTAACATCTGCTAACCGTGTGTATGTGACAAATAACATCTGCTAACCGTGTGTATGTGACCAGTAACATCTGCTAACCGTGTGTATGTGACCAATAACATCTGCTAACCGTGTGTATGTGACCAATAACATCTGCTAACCGTGGTGATGGTTCCGGTTGGAGCGAGTGGTCGCATCTGCACGTCGCTCCAACAGGTAGTATAACTTTTTCATTATATTTCATTATATCACAACGGTTTGATTTGTCTTATCTTAGCAATTTCTTCTCAGCTAGCTACATAGCCGTCTTTGTATCAAAGATAATTGCGTAATTATCGTATTTCGCCGTCCTAACGTAGTCTTCACTAGCCAGCTAGCTAACGTCCACTGATTAGCTGCACTGGAGAAACTATTACACTCAACTGAACGACTTGATTAGTTTAGTGTTAGCTAACTACATAGCTGTCTTTGCTGTCTTCGTATCATCGTATCATCGTATCCAAGATAATTGTGTTGTTTAGGTTCAGAGTGTATAGTCTTAGAGTGATTATCTTAATTTACCGAGGTTAGCTAGCCAGCTATTTGTCGTCCTTAACGTAGGTGACTCTGCTAGCTAGCCAACAGCTAGCCAACGCTAGCCAACGCTAGCCAACGTCTTCTGTATAGAACTCAACTACCCGGTCGCATTCACAGGTTGTATCACATTTTCACTTCATTTCATTACAGTACAACGGTTTGATTTGTTTGATCGTAGCTAGCTACTTAGCTAGCTACATAGCCGTCTTTGTATCAAAGATAATTGTGTAGTCTAGAGCGATTTTCTAGGTTCGCTAGCCATCTATTGTCGTTCTTTTAACGCAACGTAACGTAAACAACACTGCTAGCTAGCCTGCTAGCCCCCGAATAGCAACACTGCAGAAACTATTACACTCAACGGAACGACTTGATTAGTGTAGTGTCAACAACGCACCCACTGCCAGCTGGCCTACTTCAGCAGTACTGTATCATTTTAATAATTTTAGTCAATAAGATTCTTGCTACGTAGCTTAACTTTCTGAACATTCGAGACGTGTAGTCCACTTGTCATTCCAATCTCCTTTGCATTAGCGTAGCCTCTTCTGTAGCCTGTCAACTATGTGTCTGTTTATCCCTGTTCTCTCCTCTCTGCACAGACCATACAAACGCTCCTCACCGCGTGGCCGCGGCCACCCTACTCTGGTGGTCCCAGCGCGCACGACCCACGTGGAGTTCCAGGTCTCCGGTAGCCTCTGGAACTGCCAATCTGCGGTCAACAAGGCAGAGTTCATCTCAGCCTATGCCTCCCTCCAGTCCCTCGACTTCTTGGCACTGACGGAAACATGGATCACCACAGACAACACTGCTACTCCTACTGCTCTCTCTTCGTCCGCCCACGTGTTCTCGCACACCCCGAGAGCGTCTGGTCAGCGGGGTGGTGGCACCGGGATCCTCATCTCTCCCAAGTGGTCATTCTCTCTTTCTCCCCTTACCCATCTGTCTATCGCCTCCTTTGAATTCCATGCTGTCACAGTTACTAGCCCTTTCAAGCTTAACATCCTTATCATTTATCGCCCTCCAGGTTCCCTCGGAGAGTTCATCAATGAGCTTGATGCCTTGATAAGCTCCTTTCCTGAGGACGGCTCACCTCTCACAGTTCTGGGCGACTTTAACCTCCCCACGTCTACCTTTGACTCTTTCCTCTCTGCCTCCTTCTTTCCACTCCTCTCCTCTTTTGACCTCACCCTCTCACCTTCCCCCCTACTCACAAGGCAGGCAATACGCTCGACCTCATCTTTACTAGATGCTGTTCTTCCACTAACCTCATTGCAACTCCCCTCCAAGTCTCCGACCACTGCCTTGTATCCTTTTCCCTCTCGCTCTCATCCAACACCTCCCACACTGCCCCTACTCGGATGGTATCGCGCCGTCCCAACCTTCGCTCTCTCTCCCCCGCTACTCTCTCCTCTTCCATCCTATCATCTCTTCCCTCCGCTCAAACCTTCTCCCACCTATCTCCTGATTCTGCCTCCTCAACCCTCCTCTCCTCCCTCTCTGCATCCCTTGACTCTCTATGTCCCCTATCCTCCAGGCCGGCTCGGTCCTCCCCTCCCGCTCCGTGGCTCGATGACTCATTGCGAGCTCACAGAACAGGGCTCCGGGCAGCCGAGCGGAAATGGAGGAAAACTCGCCTCCCTGCGGACCTGGCATCCTTTCACTCCCTCCTCTCTACATTTTCCTCCTCTGTCTCTGCTGCTAAAGCCACTTTCTACCACGCTAAATTCCAAGCATCTGCCTCTAACCCTAGGAAGCTCTTTGCCACCTTCTCCTCCCTCCTGAATCCTCCGCCCCCTCCCCCCCCTCCTCCCTCTCTGCAGATGACTTCGTCAACCATTTTGAAAAGAAGGTCGACGACATCCGATCCTCGTTTGCTAAGTCAAACGACACCGCTGGTTCTGCTCACACTGCCCTACCCTGTGCTCTGACCTCTTTCTCCCCTCTCTCTCCAGATGAAATCTCGCGTCTTGTGACGGCCGGCCGCCCAACAACCTGCCCGCTTGACCCTATCCCCTCCTCTCTTCTCCAGACCATTTCCGGAGACCTTCTCCCTTACCTCACCTCGCTCATCAACTCATCCCTGACCGTTGGCTACGTCCCTTCCGTCTTCAAGAGAGCGAGAGTTGCACCCCTTCTGAAAAAACCTACACTCGATCCCTCCGATGTCAACAATTACAGACCAGTATCCCTTCTTTCTTTTCTCTCCAAAACTCTTGAACGTGCCGTCCTTGGCCAGCTCTCCCGCTATCTCTCTCTGAATGACCTTCTTGATCCAAATCAGTCAGGTTTCAAGACTAGTCATTCAACTGAGACTGCTCTCCTCTGTATCACGGAGGCGCTCCGCACTGCTAAAGCTAACTCTCTCTCCTCTGCTCTCATCCTTCTAGATCTATCGGCTGCCTTCGATACTGTGAACCATCAGATCCTCCTCTCCACCCTCTCCGAGTTGGGCATCTCCGGCGCGGCCCACGCTTGGATTGCGTCCTACCTGACAGGTCGCTCCTACCAGGTGGCGTGGCGAGAATCTGTCTCCTCACCACGCGCTCTCACCACTGGTGTCCCCCAGTGCTCTGTTCTTTGTCCTCTCCTTTTCTCGCTATACACCAAGTCACTTGGCTCTGTCATAACCTCACATGGTCTCTCTTATCATTGCTATGCAGACGACACACAATTAATCTTCTCCTTTCCCCCTTCTGATGACCAGGTGGCGAATCGCATCTCTGCATGTCTGGCAGACATATCAGTGTGGATGACGGATCACCACCTCAAGCTGAACCTCGGCAAGACGGAGCTGCTCTTCCTCCCGGGGAAGGACTGCCCGTTCCATGATCTCGCCATCACGGTTGACAACTCCATTGTGTCCTCCTCCCAGAGCGCCAAGAACCTTGGCGTGATCCTGGACAACACCCTGTCGTTCTCAACTAACATCAAGGCGGTGGCCCGTTCCTGTAGGTTCATGCTCTACAACATCCGCAGAGTACGACCCTGCCTCACACAGGAAGCGGCGCAGGTCCTAATCCAGGCACTTGTCATCTCCCGTCTGGATTACTGCAACTCGCTGTTGGCTGGGCTCCCTGCCTGTGCCATTAAACCCCTTCAACTCATCCAGAACGCCGCAGCCCGTCTGGTGTTCAACCTTCCCAAGTTCTCTCACGTCACCCCGCTCCTCCGTTCTCTCCACTGGCTTCCAGTTGAAGCTCGCATCCGCTACAAGACCATGGTGCTTGCCTACGGAGCTGTGAGGGGAACGGCACCTCAGTACCTCCAGGCTCTGATCAGGCCCTACACCCAAACAAGGGCACTGCGTTCATCCACCTCTGGCCTGCTCGCCTCCCTACCACTGAGGAAGTACAGCTCCCGCTCAGCCCAGTCAAAACTGTTCGCTGCCCTGGCCCCCCAATGGTGGAACAAACTCCCTCACGACGCCAGGACAGCGGAGTCAATCACCACCTTCCGGAGACACCTGAAACCCCACCTCTTTAAGGAATACCTAGGATAGGTTAAGTAATCCCTCTCACCCCACCCCCCCTAAGTTTTAGATGCACTATTGTTAAGTGACTGTCCCACTGGATGTCATAAGGTGAATGCACCAATTTGTAAGTCGCTCTGGATAAGAGCGTCTGCTAAATGACTTAAATGTAAATGTTAAATGCAATAACATCTGCTAACCGTGTGTATGTGACCAATAACATCTGCTAACCGTGTGTATGTGATCAATAACATCTGCTAACCGTGTGTATGTGACCAATAACATCTGCTAACCGTGTGTATGTGACCAATAACATCTGCTAACCGTGTGTATGTGACCAATAACATCTGCTAACCATGTGTATGTGACCAATAACATCTGCTAATCATGTGTATGTGACCAATAACATCTGCTAACCATGTGTATGTGACCAATAACATCTGCTAACCACGTGTATGTGACCAATAACATCTGCTAACCATGTGTATGTGACCAATAACATCTGCTAACCATGTGTATGTGACCATAACCATGTGTATGTGACCAATAACATCTGCTAACCATGTGTATGTGACCAATAACATCTGCTAACCATGTGTATGTGACCAATAACATCTGCTAAATCTGCTAACCATGTGTATGTGACCAATAACATCTGCTAACCATGTGTATGTGACCAATAACATCTGCTAACCATGTGTATGTGACCAATAACATCTGCTAACCATGTGTATGTGACCAATAACATCTGCTAACCATGTGTATGTGACCAATAACATCTGCTAACCGTGTGTATGTGACCAATAACATCTGCTAACCATGTGTATGTGACCAATAACATCTGCTAACCATGTGTATGTGACCAATAACATCTGCTAACCATGTGTATGTGACCAATAACATCTGCTAACCATGTGTATGTGACCAATAACATCTGCTAACCATGTGTATGTGACCAATAACATCTGCTAACCATGTGTATGTGACCATCTGTGTATGTGACCAATAACATCTGCTAACCATGTGTATGTGACCAATAACATCTGCTAACCGTGTGTATGTGACCAATAACATCTGCTAACCATGTGTATGTGACCAATAACATCTGCTAACCATGTGTATGTGACCAATAACATCTGCTAACCATGTGTATGTGACCAATAACATCTGCTAACCATGTGTATGTGACCAATAACATCTGCTAACCATGTGTATGTGACCAATAACATCTGCTAACCATGTGAATGTGACCAATAACATCTGCTAACCATGTGAATGTGACCAATAACATCTGCTAACCATGTGAATGTGACCAATAACATCTGCTAACCATGTGTATGTGACCAATAACATCTGCTAACCATGTGAATGTGACCAATAGCATTTGATTTGAAGCCGTTCAGATCCAGTGACATTGTGTCAAGCCTGTATGTTGCTGCACATTTCCCTATGAGAAATGAAAGTAGTATTTAATATATTTATT
>NW_025748432.1:20000-35082 GCF_021184085.1 Oncorhynchus gorbuscha
GTACTTAAGGAGTATAGTCAGTATACATCCAGGTACTTAAGGAGTGTAGTCAGTATACATCCAGGTACTTAAGGAGTGTAGTCAGTATACATCCAGGTACTTAAGGAGTGTAGTCAGTACACATCCAGGTACTTAAGGAGTGTAGTCAGTATACATCCAGTTACTTAAGGAGTGTCCAGGTCAGTATACATCCAGGTAAGGAGTGTAGTCAGTATACTTAAGGAGTGTAGTCAGTATACATCCAGGTACTTAAGGAGTGTAGTCAGTATACATCCAGGTACTTAAGGAGTGTAGTCAGTCAGTATACATCCAGGTACTTAAGGAGTGTAGTCAGTATACATCCAGGTACTTAAGGAGTGTAGTCAGTATACATCCAGGTACTTAAGGAGTGTAGTCAGTATACATCCAGGTACTTAAGGAGTGTATACATCCAGGTCAGTATACATCCAGGTACTTAAGGAGTGTAGTCAGTATACATCCAGGTACTTAAGGATACAGTATCATCCAGGTACTTAAGGAGTGTAGTCAGTATACATCCAGGTACTTAAGGAGTGTAGTCAGTATACATCCAGGTACTTAAGGAGTGTAGTCAGTATACATCCAGGTACTTAAGGAGTGTAGTCAGTATACATCCAGGTACTTAAGGAGTGTAGTCAGTATACATCCAGGTACATTAAGGAGTGTAGTCAGTATACATCCAGGTACTTAAGGAGTGTAGTCAGTATACATCCAGGTACTTAAGGAGTGTAGTCAGTATACATCCAGGTCTTAAGGTCAGTATACATCCAGGTTAAGGAGTGTAGTCAGTATACATCCAGGTACTTAAGGAGTGTAGTCAGTATACATCCCAGGTACTTACATCCAGGTACTTAAGGAGTGTAGTCAGTATACATCCAGGTACTTAAGGAGTGTAGTCAGTATACATCCAGGTACTTAAGGAGTGTAGTCAGTATACATCCAGGTACTTAAGGAGTGTAGTCAGTATACATCCAGGTACTTAAGGAGTGTAGTTAGTATACATCCAGGTACTTAAGGAGTGTAGTCAGTATACATGCAGGTACATCCAGGTAAGGAGTGTAGTCAGTATACATCCAGGTACTTAAGGAGTGTAGTCAGTATACATCCAGGTACTTAAGGAGTGTAGTCAGTATACATCCAGGTACATCCAGGTACTTAGGAGTGTAGTCAGTATACATCCAGGTACTTAAGGAGTGTAGTCAGTATACATCCAGGTACTTAAGGAGTGTAGTCAGTATACATCCAGGTACTTAAGGAGTGTAGTCAGTATACATCCAGGTACTTAAGGAGTGTAGTCAGTATAGGAGTGTAGTCAGTATACATCCAGGTACTTAAGGAGTGTAGTCAGTATACATCCAGGTACTTAAGGAGTGTAGTCAGTATACATCCAGGTACTTAAGTGAGTCAGTCCAGTCAGTATACATCCAGGTACTTAAGGAGTGTAGTCAGTATACGTCCAGGTACTTAAGGAGTGTAGTTAGTATACATCCAGGTACTTAAGGAGTGTAGTCAGTATACATCCAGGTACTTAAGGAGTGTAGTCAGTATACATCCAGGTACTTAAGGAGTGTAGTCAGTATACATCCAGGTACTTAAGGAGTGTCCTTGAACAATGAGCCCACTGACCGTCTCAATAAGAGTCTCATGTCATTCATCAATGCTATACTGAATGAACGGACAAGGAGCAGGCTGGGGGAGGGAGGGACATGTGTGACTTTGGAGGCCCTGGTCGGCCTATCAGAGCAAGCGAACCATGAATGACACCTCTGAGAACCAACTCCTTAATCGACCACTGCACCAGTGGCCACAATGGCATTATGCAAACACAGGGAAGAGTTTTCAGTTTCATTCACGCATTGTCCCTGATCTTTAGAAGTAGATTTGGGAGCTCTGTTGTCAGGGGTGACTGAGGGAAAGACTTGGTGGGAGTTTAGCAGTGAACGTTCACGAGGCTGAGGCCAGTTTCAGTGGCTCCAAAGTAAAGGACAGTGAAATGCTACAGTATACTGTAAGGTGTGTCAGTGTAAGGACTCCCCTTAAGTTTGAGGGTCTGAGAGATATATCGGTTTAATAAGAAATAGGAAATAGTTTCTGCAGGTCAATAGTTTGTGCAGTTAGCATTGTAATGGTAGGCCACCAGTTTATTTATCAGCTATTTTAGTGAAATGTTGTTGGAACATTTTGTGTTAGCTGGATGACTTGTGTTTTTCTTTTTGTTTGGCCTGTGGTCAAGATCCAATTGTTGTAGCCATGGTGATTAGACTGGAGTGATTGAGTTGGGGGTGTAGCCATGGTGATTAGACTGGAGTGATTGAGTTGGGGGGAGTAACCATGGTGATTAGACTGAGTGATTGAGTTGGGGGGAGAAGCCATGGTGATTAGACTGGAGTGATTGAGTTGGGGGGAGAAGCCATGGTGATTAGACTGGAGTGATTGAGTGGGGGGAGTAACCATGGTGATTAGACTGGAGTGATTGAGTGGGGGGAGTAACCATGGTGATTAGACTGAGTGATTGAGTTGGGGGGAGAAGCCATGGTGATTAGACTGGAGTGATTGAGTGGGGGGAGTAACCATGGTGATTAGACTGGAGTGATTGAGTTGGGGGAGTAACCATGGTGATTAGACTGGAGTGATTGAGTTGGGGGGAGAAGCCATGGTGATTAGACTGGAGTGATTGACTGCAATCGAGGACAGAGTATTTTTACACACAACACACTTCAGCACTCGGCGGTCCCGTTCTGTAAGCTTGTGTGGTCTACCACTTCACGGCTGAGCCATTGTTGCTCCTAGACGTTCCACTTCACAATAACAGCACTTACATTTGACCGGGGCAGCTCTAGCAAGGCAGAAATTTGATGAACTGACTTGTTGGAAAGGTGGCATCCTATGATGGTGCCACGTTGAAAGTCAGTATGGGTCATTCTACTGCCAATGTTTGTCTATGGAGATTGCATGACTGTGCGCTGAATTTTATACACCTGTCAGCAACGGGTGTTGATTAAAAAAGGTGTCCGCATACTTTTTGTGTATGTGTATGTATAGTAGTATATACAGTACATATCCCATACTAATCTGATTTAGCAAGGATCCAATCTACACATTCTGTCCACGTTATTGTGCACACGTTTATATGTCATTTTTTAAATGTAATTTTCTTCTCTAGGCAGTAGAATGGGGACCAGATGAAGACACCAAGCGGTCCTGTCAGAGCAAAGGAAAGACAGAGGTATTATAGCTGTCTGGCAGTTCTGGACACTTTAAATAGAGAAAGACAGACGACTGGTAGAATTCTACCTTAAAGCGGCTGCCCTCACCAGAGATATTTAGATAAAGACAGACGACTGGTAGAATTCTACATTAAAGGGGCTGCCCTCACCAGAGACATTTAGATAGAGAAAGACAGACGACTGGTAGGATTCTACATTAAAGGGGCTGCCCTCACCAGAGACATTTAGATAGAGAAAGACAGACGACTGGTAGGATTCTACATTAAAGGGGCTGCCCTCACCAGAGACATTTAGATAGAGAAAGACAGACGACTGGTAGAATTCTACATTAAAGGGCTGCCCTCACCAGAGACATTTAGATAGAGAAAGACAGACGACTGGTAGGATTCTACATTAAAGGGGCTACCCTCACCAGAGACATTTAGATAGAGAAAGACAGACGACTGGTAGAATTCTACATTAAAGAGGCTGCCCTCACCAGAGACATTTAGATAGAAAAAGACAGACGACTGGTGGAATTCTACATTAAAGGGGCTGCCCTCACCAGAGATATTTAGATAGATAAAGACAGACGACTGGTAGAATTCTACATTAAAGGGGCTGCCCTCACCAGAGATATTTAGATAGATAAAGACAGACGACTGGTAGAATTCTACATTAAAGCGGCTGCCCTCACCAGAGATATTTAGATAGAGAAAGACAGACGACTGGTAGAATTCTACATTAAAGGGGCTGCCCTCACCAGAGATATTTATATAAAGACAGACGACTGGTAGAATTCTACATTAAAGGGGCTGCCCTCACCAGAGATATTTAGATAAAGACAGACGACTGGTAGAATTCTACATTAAAGGGGCTGCCCTCACCGGAGATATTTAGATAAAGACAGATGACTGGTAGAATTCTACATTAAAGGGGCTGCCCTCAACAGAGATATTTAGATAGGGAAAGACAGATGACTGGTAGAATTCTACATTAAAGGGGCTGCCCTCACCAGAGATATTTAGATAGCTTCAATGAAGTGTACTAGAAGCTGTACTAACCTTGTACAGGAAGAAATTAATAGACTATTGTATGGTGGTGTTATGACATCTTTGACCTCCCGTGTTCCCGTCCCCACAGGATGAATGTCAGAACTACATCCGGGTCCTGCTCATCACCGGGAGGCGGATCTTTACCTGTGGAACCAACGCCTTTACCCCCGTCTGCACCACCCGGCAGGTGAGAGAGAGAGGGAGGGGAGGATGAAGATAGAGTTGAAGGAGATGAGAGAAGAGTAACAGGAGAGGGGGGTGAGAGAGTAACAGGAGAGGGAGGTGAGAGAGTAACAGGAGAGGGGGTGAGAGAGTAACAGGAGAGAGGGAGATAACAGGAGAGGGAGGAGTAACAGGAGAGGGAGATGAGAGAGGAGTAACAGGAGAGGGAGATGAGAGAGGAGTAACAGGAGAGGGAGAGGAAGATGAGAGAGGAGTAACAGGAGAGGGAGAGGAAGATGAGAGAGGAGTAACAGGAGAGGGAGAGGAAGATGAGAGAGGAGTAACAGGAGAGGGAGAGGAAGATGAGAGAGGAGTAACAGGAGAGGGAGATGAGAGAGGAGTAACAGGAGAGGGAGATGAGAGAGGAGTAACAGGAGAGGGAGATGAGAGAGGAGTAACAGGAGAGGGAGAGGAAGATGAGAGAGGAGTAACAGGAGAGGGAGATGAGAGAGGAGTAACAGGAGAGGGAGATGAGAGAGAAGTGACAGGATGGAGCACTCTGTTCACAATGTTGAACAGCAAACCACTGACCCACACTACGCCACGACATGCTTTCTGACACCTACCGGTACAGTAGAATCCGGGATTCATCCGTAAAGAGCACACCTCTCCAGCGTGCCAGTGGCCATCCTAGGTGAACCTTTGCCCACTGAAGTCGGTTATGACGCCGAACTGCAGTCAGGTCAAGACGACAAGAACACAGATCAGCTTCCCTGAGACGATTTCTGGCAGTTTGTTCAGAAATGATTTGGTTGTGCAAACCCACAGTGTCATCCGCTGTCCGGGTGGCTGGTCTCAGACCATCCCGCAGGTGAAGAAGCCGGATGAGGGCTGGCGTGGTTCGCGGTTGTAAGGTCAGTTGGACCTGCTGCCAAATTCTCAAAAACAATGTTGGAGTGGGCATATGGTAGAGAAATGAACATTCACTTCTCTGGCAACAGCTCTGGTGGACATTCCTGCAGTCAGCATGCCAATTGCACCCCCCTCAAAACTTGAGACATCTGTGGCATTGTGTTGTGTAACAAAACTGCACATTTTAGAGTGCCCTTTTATTGTCCCCCACATAAGATGCACTAACAGGGATGTAAACAAATTTGTGGCCAAAATTTGAGAGATAAACTTTTTGTGCGTATGGAACATTTCTGGGATCTTTTATTTCAGCAGATGAAACATGGGACCAACACTTTACATGTTGCGTTTCTATTTTTGTTCAGTATAGTATGAAGTCATGTTTTGGCCATGCATACTATATAGCAGGTGTCTGCGGCAAAACCGGAAGAAATCTGTTCTCCAGTATTCCCACGAGTAAAAGAGGAGACATGATTGTGTCTCATTGTAATCAACGTATGAAGGGATTGTTATATTCAAATACAATATATTTTTCGGCTTAGTTGTGGTCTATTTACAGTGTAAAGATTATAATAATTATGTTCTGGGCCCCTGACATCCGCTCTGACAAAAATCATCCCTTAGCTGAATGGAGTGGCCTGTTCTGCTGTTTAGGATCCTAGTATGGACATCTGGACATACCTCTATCTAAACACCCTCTATCCTCACCCTTCTTCCATCCTCTTCCAGATAGGAAACATCAGTCGGGTGATGGACACGGTGAACGGGGTGGCGAGATGCCCCTACGACCCGCGTCACAACTCCACTGCCATGGTAACAGAGAAGGGCGAACTCTACGCCGCCACTGTCATCGACTTCTCGGGTCGTGACCCCGTCATCTACCGTAGCCTTGGTAACATGCCGCCGCTGCGAACAGCCCAGTACAACTCCAAATGGCTCAACGGTAAACACTCATGTGTACCATACACTCTTTGGAAAAAAGAGAACCCTTTTGGTTTCAGGTAGAACCTTTTCAGTTCCAGGTAGAACCCTTTTGGGCTCTAGGTACATGGAACCCAGAAGGGTTATACCTACAACCAAAAAGGGTTATCCTATAGGGATAGCCAAAGAACTCTTTTGGAACTATTTTGTCTAATAGTGTGGGAATAGAATTACAATTGGATCATGACTGTACTTCCTGCTTTGCTTCCTGGTTATGGGTACATTCAATATGGCTGCCGGTCCGCCCATCAGGGAACATGACTTGATGGGGTATTTGCATTCTAGCAATTCTATGTCAATGCCAATACATTACTGAACAGCCAACTGTAACTGGCTAGAGGCACTCATTATGTTGTAACGTGAAAGGAATCCTAGAGGATGAATCCTAATGGTAATGGGAAAAGGAATCCTAGAGGATGAGTCCTAATGGTAATGGGAAAGGAATCCTAGAGGATGAGTCCTAATGGTAATGGGAAAGGAATCCTAGAGGATGAGTCCTAATGGTAATGGGAAAGGAATCCTAGAGGATGAGTCCTAATGGTAATGGGAAAGGAATCCTAGAGGATGAGTCCTAATGGTAATGGGAAAGGAATCCTAGAGGATGAGTCCTAATGGTAATGGGAAAGGAATCCTAGAGGATGAGTCCTAATGGTAATGGGAAAGGAATCCTAGAGGATGAGTCCTAATGGTAATGGGAAAGGAATCCTAGAGGATGAGTCCTAATGGTAATGGGAAAGGAATCCTAGAGGATGAGTCCTAATGGTAATGGGAAAGGAATCCTAGAGGATGAGTCCTAATGGTAATGGAAAAGGAATCCTAGAGGATGAGTCCTAATGGTAATGGGAAAGGAATCCTAGAGGATGAGTCCTAATGGTAATGGGAAAGGAATCCTAGAGGATGAGTCCTAATGGTAATGGGAAAGGAATCCTAGAGGATGAGTCCTAATGGTAATGGGGGAAAGGAAAGAGGATGAGTCCTAATGGTAATGGGAAAGTGTAAGGAAGAGAGAACTACTGATTCCATGCCAAGAACATCACTGCTCACATTCCTGCCGCTGCATCAGCCGTTTGGAGCTGAAAGATGCGTTGAAGATGTCGTTCCCATAGCAACGATTAAAACATTCCCTAACCAGAAACCGTGGATTGATGGCAGCATCCGCGTGAAACTGAAAGCGCGAACCACTGCTTTTAATCAGGGCAAGGTGACTGGTAACATGACCGAATACAAACAGTGCAGCTATTCCCTCCGCAAGGCTATCAAACAAGCTAAGCGTCAGTATAGAGACAAAGTAGAATCTCAATTCAACGGTTCAGACACAAAAGGCATGTGGCAGGGTCTACAGTCAATCACGGACTACAAGAAGAAACCCAGCCCAGTCACGGACCAGGATGTCTTGCTCCCAGGCAGACTAAATAACTTTTTTGCCCGCTTTGAGGACAATACAGTGCCACTGACACGGCCTGCAACGAAAACATGCGGACTCTCCTTCACTGCAGCCGAGGTGAGTAAAACATTTAAATGTGTTGACCCTCGCAAGGCTGCAGGCCCAGACGGCATCACCCGGCCGCGCCCTCAGGGCATGCGCAGACTAGCTGGCCGGTGTGTTTACGGATATATTCAATCCCTATACCAGTCTGCTGTTCCCACATGCTTCAAGAGGGCCACCATTATTCCTGTTCCCAAGAAAGCTAAGGTAACTGAGCTTAACGACTACCGCCCCGTAGCACTCACTTCCGTCATCATGAAGTGCTTTGAGAGACTAGTCAAGGAC
Organism: Oncorhynchus gorbuscha; assembly: GCF_021184085.1. Taxonomy (NCBI): domain Eukaryota; kingdom Metazoa; phylum Chordata; class Actinopteri; order Salmoniformes; family Salmonidae; genus Oncorhynchus; species Oncorhynchus gorbuscha. The sequence goes on from NW_025748432.1 coordinate 28,103, forward strand.
CATATCACCTCACCCTAGACCCACTCCAATTTGTTTACCGCCCAAATAGGTCCACAGACGATGCAATCTCAACCACACTGCACACTGCACTAATCCATCTGGACAAGAGGAATACCTATGTGAGAATGCTGTTCATCGACTACAGCTCGGCATTTAACACCATAGTGCCCTCCAAGCTCATCATCAAGCTCGAGACCCTGGGTCTCGACCCCGCCCTGTGCAACTGGGTACTGGACTTCCTGACGGGCCACCCCCAGGTGGTGACGGGTGCGTTCTGAGCCCTCTCCTGTACTCCCTGTTCACCCATGACTGCGTGGCCACGCACGCCTCCAACTCAATCATCAAGTTTGCGGACGACACAACAGTGGTAAGCTTGATTTCCAACAACGACGAGACGGCCTACAGGGAGGAGGTGAGGGCCCTCGGAGTGTGGTGTCAGGAAAATAACCTCACACTCAACGTCAACAAAACTAAGGAGATGATTGTGGACTTCAGGAAACAGCAGAGGGAACACCCCCCTATCCACATCGATGGAACAGTAGTGGAGAGGGTAGTAAGTTTTAAGTTCCTCGGCATACACATCACAGACAAACTGAATTGGTCCACTCACACAGACAGCATCGTGAAGAAGGCGCAGCAGCGCCTCTTCAACCTCAGGAGGCTGAAGAAATTTGGCTTGTCACCAAAAACACTCAAAAACTTCTACAGATGCACAATCGAGAGCATCCTGTATCACCGCGTGGTACGGCAACTGCTCCGCCCACAACCGTAAGGCTCTCCAGAGGGTAGTGAGGTCTGCACAAACGCATCACCGGGGGCAAACTACCTGCCCTCCAGGACACCTACACCACCCAATGTTACAGGAAGGTCATAAAGATCATCAAGGACAACAACCACCCGAGCCAATGCATGTTCACCCCGCTATCATCCAGAAGGCGAGGTCAGTACAGGTGCATCAAAGCTGGGACCGAGAGACTGAAAAACAGCTTCTATCTCAAGGCCATCAGACTGTTAAACAGCCAACACTAATATTGAGTGGCTGCTGCCAACACACTGACACTGACTCAACTCCAGCCACTTTAATAATGGGAATTGATGGGAAATGATGTAAAATATATCACTAGCCACTTTAAACAATGCTACCTAATATAATGTTTACATACCCTACATTATTCATCTCATATGCATACGTATATACTGTACTCTATATCATCGACTGCATCCTTATGTAATACATGTATCACTAGCCACTTTAAACTATGCCACTTTGTTTACATTCTCATCTCATATGTATATACTGTACTCGATACCATCTACTGTATCTTGCCTATGCTGCTCTGTACCATCACTCATTCATATATCTTTATGTACATATTCTTTATCCCCTTACACTGTGTATAAGACAGTAGTTTTGGAATTGTTAGTTAGATTACTTGTTGGTTATTACTGCATTGTCGGAACTAGAAGCACAAGCATTTTGCTACACTCGCATTAACATCTGCTAACCATGTGTATGTGACAAATAACATCTGCTAACCATGTGTATGTGACCAATAACATCTGCTAACCATGTGTATGTGACCAATAACATCTGCTAACCATGTGTATGTGACCAATAACATCTGCTAACCATGTGTATGTGACCAATAACATCTGCTAACCATGTGTATGTGACCAATAACATCTGCTAACCATGTGTATGTGACCAATAACATCTGCTAACCATGTGTATGTGACCAATAACATCTGCTAACCATGTGTATGTGACCAATAACATCTGCTAACCATGTGTATGTGACCAATAACATCTGCTAACCATGTGTATGTGACCAATAACATCTGCTAACCATGTGTATGTGACCAATAACATCTGCTAACCATGTGTATGTGACCAATAACATCTGCTAACCATGTGTATGTGACCAATAACATCTGCTAACCATGTGTATGTGACCAATAACATCTGCTAACCGTGTGTATGTGACCAATAACATCTGCTAACCGTGTGTATGTGACCAATAACATCTGCTAACCGTGTGTATGTGACCAATAACATCTGCTAACCGTGTGTATGTGACCAATAACATCTGCTAACCGTGTGTATGTGACCAATAACATCTGCTAACCATGTGTATGTGACCAATAACATCTGCTAACCATGTGTATGTGACCAATAACATCTGCTAACCATGTGTATGTGACCAATAACATCTGCTAACCATGTGTATGTGACCAATAACATCTGCTAACCATGTGTATGTGACCAATAACATCTGCTAACCGTGTGTATGTGACCAATAACATCTGCTAACCATGTGTATGTGACCAATAACATCTGCTAACCATGTGTATGTGACCAATAACATTTGATTTGATGATTTGATTTGATACCATATCTCATGCCGAACTTACACCTTCCCTCCCTCTCTTTCTCTATTCCTGTCTTCTGCCCTCCCTCTCTTTCTCTATTCCTGTCTTCTGCCCTCCCTCTCTTTCTCTATTCCTGTCTTCTGCCCTCCCTCTCTTTCTCTATTCCTGTCTTCGGCCCTCCCTCTCTTTCTCTATTCCTGTCTTCTGCCCTCCCTCTCTTTCTCTATTCCTGTCTTCTGCCCTCCCCTCCTCCCCTCCCTTCCCTCTCGCCCTCCCCTTCTCCATTCTTCTTCTTCTTCTTCCCCCCCTCCTCCCCTTCCCTTCTCCTTCTTCGTCTTCCCCTCCTCCCCTCCCTCCTTCCCTCTCTCCTCCCCTCCCTCCTCCCCTCCCTCTCGCCCTCCCCTTCTCCCTTCTTCTTCTTCCCCTCCTCCCCTCCCTCCTCCCCTCCCTCTTGCCCTCCCCTTCTCCCTTCTTCTTCTTCTTCCCCTCCCTCCTCCCTCCCTCCCCTCCCTCCTCCCCTCCCTCTCGCCCTCCCCTTCTCCCTTCTTCTTCTTCTTCCCCTCCTCCCCTCCCTCCTTCCCTCTCCTCCCCTCCCCTCCCTCCTCCCCTCCCTCTCGCCCTCCCCTTCTCCCCTCCCCTTCTCCCTTCTTCTTCTTCTTCTTCTTCCCCTCCTCCCCTCCCTCCTCCCCTCCCTCCCTCCTCCCCTCCCTCTCGCCCTCCCGTTCTCCTTCTTCTTCTTCTTCCCCTCCCTCCTCCCCTCCCTCTCGCCCTCCCCTTCTCCCTTCTTCTTCTTCTTCCCCCTCCTCCCCTCCCTCTCGCCGTCCCCTTCTTCTTCTTCTTCTTCCCCTCCTCCCCTCCCTCCTCCCTCCCTCTCGCCCTCCCCTTCTCCTTCTTCTTCTTCTTCTTCCCCTCCTCCCTCCCTCCTCCCCTCCCTCTCGCCCTCCCCTTCTCCCTTCTTCTTCTTCTTCCCCTCCTCACCTCCCTCCTCCACTCCCTCTCTCCTCCTCCCTCCTCCCTCCCTCCTCCCCTCCCTCCTCCCCTCCCTCCCTCCTCCTCGCCTCCCCTTCTCCCTTCTTCTTCTTCTTCTTCCCCTCCTCCCTCCCTCCTCCCCTCCCTCCTTCCCTCTCTCCTCCAGACCCTCACTTTATCTCAGTCTACGAGGTGGGTCTCTTCACCTATTTCTTCCTGAGAGAGAACGCAGTCGAACACGACTGCGGTCGCACCGTGTTCTCCCGGGTCGCCCGGGTCTGTAAGAACGACGTGGGCGGTCGCTTCCTATTGGAGGACACTTGGACTACGTTCATGAAGGCGCGGTTGAACTGCTCGCGGTCAGGAGAGATCCCCTTCTACTATAACGAGCTGCAGAGCACCTTCTATCTGCCCGAACAGGACCTCATCTACGGCATCTTCACCACCAACGTGTGAGTGACACACGCGCACACACAGACGCACATACACACACACATAAAATGAACACACACATTGTCAGTGATAACATACAGGCACTTTTACATGTACAGAACCAGTCAGTAGTTTGGACACCTACTCATTCAAGGGTTTATCATTATTTGGACTATTTTCTACATTGCAAAGCTGTCATCAAGGCTACATTGAAGAATCTCAAATAGAAAATATTTGTTTAACACTTTTTGCTTACTACATGATTCCATATGTGTTATTTCATCGTTTTGATGTCTTCACTATTATTCTACAATGTAGAAAATAGTAAAAATACAGAAAACCCTGGAATGAGTAGGTGTGTCCAAACACACTGACTGGTAAATATATATATACATGTATAGATGCACACACACACACACACACACACACACACACACACACACACACACACACACATCTGCAAAAGAACACACAAACACACACAACAGTGAACACACACACACACACACACACACACAACACACACACACACACACACACACACACACACACACACACACACACATCTGCAAAGAACCTTTAAAACAGCCCCAATGAGTGAATGAGCATAGTTTAGTAGCCACACACACACACAACAGATCCTGTTGACTGAAGGCTTTTACACACACCTTTATTCTCCATCTATCCAGTCCTACTTTGTTTTAGTCTATTTATTTACACATTGCCCTAACGGCATCCTGTTGAGGCTGAAGGTTTTACAGATGCTAAGAAGCATATTACACATTGCCCTAACGGCATCCTGTTGAGGCTGAAGGTTTTACAGATGCTAAGAAGCATATTACACATTGCCCTAACGGCATCCTGTTGAGGCTGAAGGTTTTACAGATGCTAAGAAGCATATTACACATTGCCCTAACGGCATCCTGTTGAGGCTGAAGGTTCTACAGATGCTAAGAAGCATATTACACATTGCCCTAACGGCATCCTGTTGAGGCTGAAGGTTTACAGATGCTAAGAAGCATATTACACATTGCCCTAACGGCATCCTGTTGAGGCTGAAGGTTTTACAGATGCTAAGAAGCATATTACACATTGCCCTAACGGCATCCTGTTGAGGCTGAAGGTTTTACAGATGCTAAGAAGCATATTACACATTGCCCTAACGGCATCCTGTTGAGGCTGAAGGTTTTACAGATGCTAAGAAGCATATTACACATTGCCCTAACGGCATCCTGTTGAGGCTGAAGGTTCTACAGATGCTAAGAAGCATATTACACATTGCCCTAACGGCATCCTGTTGAGGCTGAAGGTTTTACAGATGCTAAGAAGCATATTACACATTGCCCTAACGGCATCCTGTTGAGGCTGAAGGTTTTACAGATGCTAAGAAGCATATTACACATTGCCCTAACGGCATCCTGTTGAGGCTGAAGGTTTTACAGATGCTAAGAAGCATATTACACATTGCCCTAACGGCATCCTGTTGAGGCTGAAGGTTTTACAGATGCTAAGAAGCATATTACACATTGCCCTAACGGCATCCTGTTGAGGCTGAAGGTTTACAGATGCTAAGAAGCATATTACACATTGCCCTAACGGCATCCTGTTGAGGCTGAAGGTTTTACAGATGCTAAGAAGCATATTACACATTGCCCTAACGGCATCCTGTTGAGGCTGAAGGTTTTACAGATGCTAAGAAGCATATTACACATTGCCCTAACGGCATCCTGTTGAGGCTGAAGGTTTTACAGATGCTAAGAAGCATATTACACATTGCCCTAACGGCATCCTGTTGAGGCTGAAGGTTTTACAGATGCTAAGAAGCATATTACATTGCCCTAACGGCATCCTGTTGAGGCTGAAGGTTTTACAGATGCTAAGAAGCATATTACACATTGCCCTAACGGCATCCTGTTGAGGCTGAAGGTTTTACAGATGCTAAGAAGCATATTACACATTGCCCTAACGGCATCCTGTTGAGGCTGAAGGTTTTACAGATGCTAAGAAGCATATTACACATTGCATCCCTGAAGGCATCCTGTTGAGGCTGAAGGTTTTACAGATGCTAAGAAGCATATTACACATTGCCCTAACGGCATCCTGTTGAGGCTGAAGGTTTTACAGATGCTAAGAAGCATATTACACATTGCCCTAACGGCATCCTGTTGAGGCTGAAGGTTCTACAGATGCTAAGAAGCATATTACACATTTCAAGCTGTTTGGACAAATGCTGAGAGGAGGGGAAGTGAAAATCACTTCTCGGGTCTTTTCTTCTCCGTCTCTGTCTGTGTTGGTGCCCTTGGCTTAGTGACAGAGCAGAACCTTGTCTGGGAGAGACGCTTTAGTCCGCAAGGAAGAATGGTGTTGGAGGATAACCACTTAAGAACATTTCTGTGTGACTGTGAAACACTTAAATAGTTTTCAAACTCAAAGGGTTGTGGAAATTGATTGTGGTGAACCATTTGTGTTAGTTAACCCTGTCAGGTTTTGGGTTGCTGTCTGTCTGTCAGTCTGACGGTCTTACTCTGTGGATAGCCCAAAGCATCATATCCTGTCCAGAAGCTCCTCCCTGCCAGTCTATAGTCCCATGTGCCTTATCATTGGTCTGTTCAGAACCAACACCCAGAATCCCCTCTCTGCCAGTCTATAGTCCCATGTACCTTATCATTGGTCTGTTCAGAACCAACACCCAGAATCCCCTCTCTGCCAGTCTATAGTCCGCATGTTCCTTATCATTGGTCAGTTCAGAACCCTCTCTGCCAGTCTGTAGTCCCATGTTCCTTATCATTGGTCTGTTCAGAACCAACACCCAGAATCCCCTCTCTGCCAGTCTATAGTCCCATGTTCCTTATCATTGGTCAGTTCAGAACCCTCTCTGCCAGTCTGTAGTCCCATGTTCCTTCTCCTTGGTCTGTTCAGAACCAACACCCAGAATCCCCTCTCTGCCAGTCTATAGTCCCATGTGCCTTATCATTGGTCGGTTCAGAACCCCTCTCTGCCAGTCTATAGTCCCATGTGCCTTATCATTGGTCTGTTCAGAACCCTCTCTAATAGACTCGGTGCCAGTAGTTATAACACACTATATTAGTGTGGTAGGCTTCTAACCCATCTACCTCTCCTCCTAGACCCTGTTATTAACATGATGTAAACCTACACACTGCAGTACAGTCAGCCACAGAACAGTCAGCTACAGCCAGCTACAGTACAGT
>NW_025748433.1:0-35071 GCF_021184085.1 Oncorhynchus gorbuscha
GAGTAGAGAGAGTAGGAGACGAGATTAGGAGAGAGACAGTAGGAAGAGATTAGGAGAGAGAGAGTAGGAGAGAGATTAGGAGAGAAACAGTAGGAGAGAGATTAGGAGAGAGACAGTAGGAGAGAGATTAGAGAGACAGTAGGAGAGAGACTAGGAGAGAGACAGTAGAGAGAGACTGGAGAGAAACAGTAGGAGAGAGATTAGGAGAGAGACAGTAGAGAGAGAGAGTAGAGAGAGATTAGAGAGAAGAGACTCAGGGAGAGAGATTAGGAGAGACAGTAGGAGATAGATTAGGAGAGAGATAGTAGGAGAGAGATTAGGAGAGAGACAGTAGGAGAGAGACAGTAGGAGAGAGACAGTAGAGAGAGACAGTAGGAGAGAGCGAGAGAGAGTTAGGAGAGAGACAGTAGGAGAGAGATTAGGAGAGAGACAGTAGGAGAGAGATTAGGAGAGAGACAGTAGGAGAGAGATTAGAGAGAGACAGTAGGAGAGAGATTAGGAGAGAGACAGTAGAGAGAGAGCCAGTGAGAGAGAGATTAGAGAGACAGTAGATTAGGGAGAGAGAGAGGCAGTAGGAGAGAGACAGCAGAGAGAGAGACAGATTAGAGAGAGAGACATTAGAGGAGAGAGATTGAGAGAGAGAGAGCAGGAGAGAGACAGTACGAGAGAGAGAGATTAGAGAAACAGTAGGAGAGAAACAGGAGAGAGACAGAAGAGAGATTAGGAGAGGGCAGGACAGTAGGAGAGAGAGATTAGGAGAGAGACAGTAGGAGAGAGACAGAGGAGAGAGATTAGAGAGAAACAGTAGGAGAGAGACAGAGAGAGAGATTAGAGAGAGAGACAGTAGAAAGAGAGAGACAGTAGGAGAGAGATTATGAGAGCAGGAGACAGAGAGGAGAGAGACAGTAGAAATAGTAGGAGAGAGATTAGGAGAGAGACAGTAGGAGAGAGACAGTAGGGAGAGAGACAGTAGGAGAGAGATTAGGAGAGAAACAGTAGGAGAGAGATTAGGAGAGAGACAGTAGGAGAGAGATTAGGAGAGAGCAGTAGGTAGAGAGAGATTAGAGAGAAACAGTAGGGAGAGAGATTAGGAGAGAAACAGTAGGAGAGAGATTAGGAGAGAGACAGTAGGAGAGAGATTAGGAGAGAGACAGTAGGAGAGAGACAGTAGGAGAGAGATTAGGAGAGAGATTAGGAGAGAGATTAGGAGAGAGACAGTAGGAGATAGATTAGGAGAGAGATAGTAGGAGAGAGATTAGGAGAGAAACAGTAGGAGAGAGATTAGGAGAGAAACAGTAGGAGAGAGACAGTAGGAGAGAGACAGTAGGAGAGAGATTAGGAGAGAGACAGTAGGAGAGAGATTAGGAGAGAGACAGTAGGAGAGAGATTAGGAGAGAAACAGTAGGAGAGAGATTAGGAGAGACAGTAGGAGAGAGATTAGAGAGAGAGACAGTAGGAGAGAGACAGTAGGAGAGAGACAGTAGAGAGAGACAGTAGGAGAGAGATTAGAGAGACAGTAGGAGAGAGACAGTAGGAGGAGAGAAGGCAGGGAGAGAGACAGCAGGAGAGAGACAGTAGGAGAGAGATTAGGAGAGAGACAGTAGGAGAGAGACAGAGGGAGAGATTAGGAGAGAAACAGTAGGAGAGAAACAGCAGGAGAGAGACAGTAGGAGAGAGATTAGAGAGAGACAGTGAGGAGAGAGATTAGGAGACAGAGGAGACAGTAGGAGAGAGACAGTAGGGAGAGAGATTAGGAGAGAAACAGTAGGAGGAGAGACAGTAGGAGAGACATTAGGAGAGATTAGGAGAGAGAGACAGTAGGAGAGAGATTAGGAGAGACAGTAGGGAGAGAGACAGTAGGAGAGAGACAGTAGGAGAGAAACAGTAGGGAGAGAAACAGATTAGAGAGAGAAACAGTAGGGAGAAGAGACGTGGGAGAGATTAGGAGAGAAACAGTAGGAGAGAGACAGTAGATTAGGAGAGAGACATTAGGAGAGAGACAGTAGGAGAGAGAGACAGTAGGAGAGACAGTAGGAGAGAGACAGTAGGAGAGAGACAGTAGGAGGAGAGAAACAGTAGGAGAGAAACAGTAGGAGAGAGACATTAGGAGAGAGAGATTAGGGAGAGAGACAGTAGGAGAGAGACAGTAGGAGAGAGATTAGGGAGAAGACAGTAGGAAGACAGTAGGAGAGAGACAGTAGGAGAGAGACATTAGGAGAGAGACAGTAGGAGAGAGACAGTAGGAGAGAGACAGTAGGAGAGAGATTAGGAGAGAGACAGTAGGAGAGAGACAATGGGTAGGAGAGAGATTAGGAGAGAGACAGTAGGGAGAGAGACAGTAGGAGAGGATTAGGAGAGAGACAGTAGGAAGAGACAGTAGGAGAGAGACAGTAGGAGGAGAGAAACAGTAGGAGAGACATTAGGAGAGAGGAAGACAGTAGGGAGAGAGACAGTAGGAGAGAGACAGTAGGAGAGACATTAGGAGAGAGACAGTAGGAGAGAGACAGTAGGAGAGAGATTAGGAGAGAGACAGTAGGAGAGAGACAGTAGGAGAGAGACAGTGGGAGAGAGATTAGGAGAGAGACAGTAGGAGAGAGACAGTAGGAGAGAGACATTAGGAGAGAGACAGTAGGAGAGAAACAGTAGGAGAGAGACAGTAGGAGAGAGATTAGGAGAGAGACAGTAGGGAGAGACAGTAGGAGAGAGAAACAGTAGGAAGAGACAGATTAGGAGAGAGACAGTAGGAGAGAGACAGTAGGAGGAGGAGGAGAGAGACAGTAGGAGAGAGACAGTAGGAGAGAGACAGTAGGAGAGAGACAGTAGGAGAGAGACAGGAGAGAGACAGTAGGGGAGAGACATTAGGAGAGAGACAGTAGATTAGGAGAGAGACAGTAGGAGAGAGACAGTAGGAGAGAGATTAGGAGAGAGACAGTAGGGAGAGAGACAGTAGGAGAAACGTAGGAGAGAGATTAGGGAGAGACCGGGAGCAGCAAAGGGTGAGGCCCTGTATAGAGGGGGTTACTAAAGGTTACTCCCAGGTTGTACAGTCAGTACATATGAAATTTAGCAAATCAAATTTTGATGACAGGTGTCTGATAGGAGGCTGATAGGAGATAATACTATGTCTGGACAGAGAAAGGAAAGACTCTTCCTAAAGGAGCAGAAACACCTCCCAGTAGCTCCATTGTGAGGTAGAATAATACACACACACACACACTGTGGCTGCTTGCAGCACTTAAACGATGTTTATAACAACTTCCTGTTAGCAGCAGGCTAAAATAGTTCAGCAGGAAATCAGGAAGAAACTAAGCAGAGCAAAATCTCAACACAAGGGGCAGAATTTAACCTTTATTTAACAAGACAAGTCAGTTAAGAACAAATTCTTATTTACAATTAAAGAGCCATATTCTCAAAAGTCTCTTCATTCAAAGACTCAATCATGGACACTCTCACTGACAATTGTGGCTGCTTTGTGTGATGTATTGTTGTCTCTACCTTCTTGACCTTTGTGCTGTTGTCTGTGCCCAATAATGGTTGTACTCTGTGCTGCTGCCATGTTGTGTTGCTACCAAGTTGTTGTCATGCTGTGTTGTTGTCATGTTGTGTTGCTACCAAGTTGTTGTCATGCTGTGTTGTTGTCATGCTATGTTGTTGTCATGCTGTGCTGCTGCCATGTTGTGTTGCTACCAAGTTGTTGTCATGCTGTGTTGTTGTCATGTTGTGTTGCTACCAAGTTGTTGTCATGCTGTGTTGTTGTCATGTTGTGTTGCTACCAAGTTGTTGTCATGCTGTGTTGTTGTCATGCTGTGCTGCTGCCATGGTGTGTTGCTACCAAGTTGTTGTCATGCTGTGTTGTTGTCATGTTGTGTTGCTACCAAGTTGTTGTCATGCTGTGTTGTTGTCATGCTGTGCTGCTGCCATGGTGTGTTGCTACCAAGTTGTTGTCATGCTGTGTTGTTGTCATGCTGTGTTGTAGTCATGTTGTGTTGCTACCAAGTTGTTGTCATGCTGTGTTGTTGTCATGTTGTGTTGCTACCAAGTTGTTGTCATGCTGTGTTGTTGTCATGCTGTGTTGTTGTCATGCTGTGTTGTTGTCATGCTGTGTTGTTGTCATGTTGTGTTGCTACCAAGTTGTTGTCATGCTGTGTTGTTGTCATGTTGTGTTGCTACCAAGTTGTTGTCATGCTGTGTTGTTGTCATGTTTTGTTGCTACCAAGTTGTTGTCATGCTGTGTTGTTGTCATGCTGTGTTGCTACCAAGTTGTTGTCATGCTGTGTTGTTGTCATGTTGTGTTGCTACCAAGTTGTTGTCAAACTGTGTTGTTGTCATGTTGTGTTGCTACCAAGTTGTTGTCAAGCTGTGTTGTTGTCATGTTGTGTTGTTGTCATGTTGTGTTGCTACCAAGTTGTTGTCAAGCTGTGTTGTTGTCAAGCTGTGTTGTTGTCATGTTGTGTTGCTACCAAGTTGTTGTCAAGCTGTGTTGTTGTCAAGCTGTGTTGTTGTCATGTTGTGTTGCTACCAAGTTGTTGTCAAGCTGTGTTGTTGTCAAGCTGTGTTGTTGTCATGCTCTGTTGTTGTCAAGCTGTGTTGTTGTCAAGCTGTGTTGTTGTCATGCTGTGTTGTTGTCATGCTGTGTTGTTGTCTTAGATCTCTCTTTATGTGGTGTTGTGTTGTCTCTCTTGTGTTTTGTCCTATATTTTAATGCAATTTATTTTTTATTTTTAATCCCAGTCTCAGTCATTGTAAATAAGAATTGGTTCTTAACTGACTTGCCTAGTTAAATAAAGGTTAAATAAAAATAAATAAATGGCAGTCACCATACCCTACTTCCACACCAACAATTTAAAATATGCTTCTAAAATCATTCCAACCCCCATGAACAGGCCAATGCAGTTGAGCCTTTTACCTTTACATGGAAAGGCAGTACATACTCCGCTGTTCCATCACGCCTGCGATGATGTCAGTAACTTCTTTATTGTAATATTCCAAACAGACGTGGCAATTTCACCAATTAAGGATTCAAACTTTAAGTTATGTATTTTTCCACTTCGTTTTGTCTCATTCACAGCACTCCAGCGTAGTTTTGATATTGCCACTCTAGTATAATTTAGACAAATAGAGGATCTATTCTGGAGTGGAATTAGGTGAAGGAAAAAAACAGTTATGTTGCTGACTGTTTAGAGTGATGAACATCTCTGGAGAGGCTGAAAGTTGACTTTCACTTCCTCTAATGCTCTGTGGAATCTGTGGTCAGTCAGTCAGATTCGCTGTGGCAGATCCTAGCCTGTCTCTGGGAGAGATTAGCTCTGCAGATCCTAGCCTGTCTCTGGGAGAGATTAGCTCTGCAGATCCTAGCCTGTCTCTGGGAGAGATTAGCTCTGCAGATCCTAGCCTGTCTCTGGGAGAGATTAGCTCTGCAGATCCTAGCCTGTCTCTGGGAGAGATTAGCTCTGCAGATCCTAGCCTGTCTCTGGGAGAGATTAGCTCTGCAGATCCGCAAACCTTTGTTTTTATGACATCCTCTGCATTCCTGTTCACCTCCCTCAACCAATGGCAAGCTGTCTTTAACATCCTGAACTGAAGTGAGCCAATGGGAACTGTGTTTAACATGAGGGCGTCGCCAACAGACATGGAAGCTCTGCTTCTATCTCCTAAGACACAACAGACATGGAAGCTCTGCTTCTATCTCCTAAGACACGACAGACATGGAAGCTCTGCTTCTATCTCCTAAGACACGACAGACATGGAAGCTCTGCTTCTATCTCCTAAGATATGACAGACATGGAAGCTCTGCTTCTATCTCCTAAGACACGACAGACATGGAAGCTCTGCTTCTATCTCCTAAGACACGACAGACATGGGAAGCTCTGCCTCTATCTCCTAAGACACGACAGACATGGAAGCTCTGCTTCTATCTCCTAAGACACGACAGACATGGAAGCTCTGCTTCTATCTCCTAAGACACGACAGACATGGGAAGCTCTGCCTCTATCTCCTAAGACATGACACTGTATACAGTGGGGAGAACAAGTATTTGATAACCTGCAAAATTGGCAGTGTTTCCTACTTACAAAGCATGTAGAGGTCTGTCATTTTTATCATAGGAACACTTCAACTTTGAGACGGAATCTAAAACAAAATCCAGAAAATCACATTGTATGATTTCTAAGTAATTCATTTTCATTTTATTGCATGACATAAGTATTTGATCAGAGAGTAAGAATTCCTGCTCTCACAGACCTGTTAGTTTTTCTTTAAGAAACCCTCCTGTTCTCCACTCATTACCTGTATTAACTGCACCTGTTTGAACTCGTTACCTGTATAAAAGACATCTGTCCACACACTCAATCAAACGGACTCCAACCTCTCCACAATGGCCAAGACCAGAGAGCTGTGTAAGGACATCAGGGGTAAAATTGTAGACCTGCACAAGGCTGGTATGGGCTACAGGACAATAGGCAAGCTGCTTGGTGAGTAGGCAACAACTGTTGGCGCAATTATTAGAAAATGGAAGAAGTTCAAGATGACAGTCAATCACCCTCGGTCTGGGGCTCCATGCAAGATCTCATCTCGTGGGGCATCAATGATAATGAGGAAGGTGAGGGAATGACCTGAAGATAGCTGGGACCACGGTCTCAAAGGAAACCATTAGTAATCCACTACGCCGTCATGGATTAAAATCCTGCAGCGCACGCAAGGTCCCCCTGCTCCAGCCAGCGCATGTCCAGGCCCATCTACAGTTTGCCAATGACCATCTGGATGATCCAGAGGAGGAATGGGAGAAGGCCATGTGGTCTGATGAGACAAATTGAGATTTTGGGTCTAAACGCCACTCGCCGGTTTGGAGGAAGAAGAAGGATGGACTCCTGAACATCTAATCAAATGGCTACCCAGACTATTTGCATTGCCCCCCCCTCTTTTACACTGCTGCTACTGTCTGTTATTATCTATGCACAGTCACTTTAATAACTCTACCTACATGTACATATTACCTCGACACCGGTGCCCTGGCACATTGACTCTGTACTGGTACCCCCTGTATATAGCCTCCACATTGACTCTGTACCGTAACACCCTGTATATAGCCTCCACATTGACTCTGTACCTGTACCTCCTGTATATAGCCTCCACATTTACTCTGTACCGTAACACCCTGTATATAGCCTCCACATTGACTCTGTACCTGTACCTCCTGTATATAGCCTCCACATTGACTCTGTACTGGTACCCCCTGTATATAGCCTCCACATTGACTCTGTACCTGTACCTCCTGTATATAGCCTCCACATTGACTCTGTACCTGTACCTCCTGTATATAGCCTCCACATTGACTCTGTACCTGTACCTCCTGTATATAGCCTCCACATTGACTCTGTACTGGTACCCCCTGTATATAGCCTCCACATTGACTCTGTACTGGTACCCCCTGTATATAGCCTCCACATTGACTCTGTACCGTAACACCCTGTATATAGCCTCCACATTGACTCTGTACCGGTACCCCCTGTATATAGCCTCCACATTGACTCTGTACCGTAACACCCTGTATATAGCCTCCACATTGACTCTGTACCGGTACCTCCTGTATATAGCCTCCACATTGACTCTGTACCGTAACACCCTGTATATAGCCTCCACATTGAGTCTGTACTGGTACCCCCTGTATATAGTCTCCACATTGACTCTCGCTATTGTTACTTTACTACGCTTTAATTATTTGTTACTTTCATTTCTCATTTTTAAACTTTTTTTTAACTGCATTGTTGGTTAAGTGCTTGTAAGTCAGCATTTCACTTGAAATTCTACATTGTAGTCGGCAGATGTGACTAAGATTTGATTTGATTATATAGCCTCATTATTCATTATAGATTTTGATTTGATGGTCCTGAAACATGCTCTCTGCTACCGCTAACAGCCTGCCTGTCGTCTCTAGTCGTTCGCATGGCCCTGAAACATGCTCTCTGCTACCGCTAACAGCCTGCCTGTCATCTCTAGTCGTTCCGCATGGCCCTGAAACATGCCTGCTACCGCTAACATGCTCTCATGCCTGAAACATGCTCTCTGCTACCGCTAACAGCCTGCCTGTCATCTCTATCCGTCCGCATGGCCCTGAAACATGCTCTATGCTACCGCTAACAGCCTGCCTGTCGTCTCTAGTCGTTCGCATGGCCCTGAAACATGCTCTCTGCTACCGCTAACAGCCTGCCTGTCGTCTCTAGCCGTCCGCATGGCCCTGAAACATGCTCTATGCTACCGCTAACAGCCTGCCTGTCGTCTCTAGCCGTCCGCATGGCCCTGAAACATGCTCTATGCTACCGCTAACAGCCTGCCTGTCGTCTCTAGTCGTCCGCATGGCCCTGAAACATGCTCTATGCTACCGCTAACAGCCTGCCTGTCGTCTCTAGCCGTCCGCATGGCCCTGAAACATGCTCTATGCTACCGCTAACAGCCTGCCTGTCGTCTCTAGCCGTCCGCATGGCCCTGAAACATGCTCTATGCTACCGCTAACAGCCTGCCTGTCGTCTCTAGCCGTCCGCATGGCCCCTGAAACATGCTCTATGCTACCGCTAACAGCCTGCCTGTCGTCTCTAGCCGTCCGCATGGCCCTGAAACATGCTATATGCTACCGCTAACAGCCTGCCTGTCGTCTCTAGCCGTCCGCATGGCCCCTGAAACATGCTCTCTGCTACCGCTAACAGCCTGCCTGTCGTCTCTGGCCGTCCGCATGGCCCTGAAACATGCTCTATGCTACCGCTAACAGCCTGCCTGTCGTCTCTAGTTGTCCGCATGGCCCTGAAACATGCTCTCTGCTACCGCTAACAGCCTGCCTGTCGTCTCTAGCCGTCCGCATGGCCCTGAAACATGCTCTATGCTACCGCTAACAGCCTGCCTGTCGTCTCTAGTCGTTCGCATGGCCCTGAAACATGCTCTATGATACCGCTAACATCCACATGGTCCTACTTTCCATGCTGCCAGACAATCCTCTCCCCCTCTGCTCCGTTTCATGAACAAAACAAAAACATGAACAAAGGCGCTGGGGGAACAGTAGCGCTTCCCTAATGTTGTTTTTATCATTTCGGGCTCTATTCTAAATCTCATTCAATCTTGGCTTTTGTGGAAGGGAATTACATTTAGCTCTCACATCCTAATGGATAGACATTGCTATGCCTGTGAGGATTGTTGAGAAACTGTTCCTGAAACTGCATCATATGAAATATAACAGCAGCAGTCGAGGTAGGGTTGGCCCAGACACACACTTCCTGTACTGTCACATGGGACACATAAACCAGCTGAAAATAATGATACACACACCCTGGTGCAGATACTCACACACACACACAATCTCATGTGGGTTGCTGCTGTGTACACGTTGTCACATAGGGCAGTAATGTAACGATCAGCAGACAGAAACCAGGGAAAGAAAACCGTGTGTAACTGTCAGAAGAGGGGGTGAAAGATGTCCTTCACATGTTAACAACATACACATTTATTCCATACTTAAGTGTCCAAAACAGTCATGATTGATATCAATATATGAGAAAAACGTTACCGGCTAACTCTCTGATCAGCAGTCTGACCAGTAGCGGAGGACATTTTCCACGAGACGGAATAGGGACTTCCCTCTATTTATATTAAAAAGGCCAATAGTTAACCAAGGCCAGAAGCAGAATAGTCGAATAGCTATTGTCCAGACTCAGAGGATGACCACTCCATGGTGATATGGTTACCCCGAGGGTATGACCACTCCATGGTGATATGGTTACCCGAGGGTATGACCCCTCCATGGTGATATGGTTACCCCGAGGGCACGACCCCTCCATGGTGATATGGTTACCCCGAGGGTACCCCCTCCATGGTGATATGGTTACACCGAGGGTATGCCCACTTCACTGGTGTAGTCACCCTGTTACCTGGTGGCCCATCAAGCCTCTCTGAGCACAGTGAGATCCACTACTAATCAAATCAAATGTATTTATATAGCCCTTTGTACATCAGCTGATATCTCAAAGTGCTGTACAGAAACCCAGCCTAAAACCCCAAACAGCAAGCAATGCAGGTGTTGCTTACTGGTCCATACAAAATACAATAGCTTCCACTGCTACTCAGTACTTTGTTGAAGCACCTTTGGCAGGGATTACAGCCTCAAGTCTTCTTGGCTATGACACTGCAAGCTTGGCACATCTGTATTTGGGGAATTTCTCTCATTCTTCTCTGCACATTCTCTCAAGCTCTGTCAGGTTGGATGGGGAGCGTCGCTCACAGCTATTATCAGGTCTCTCCAGAGATGTCCGATTGGGTTCAACTCCGGGCTCTAGCTGGGCCACTCAAGGACATTGAGAGACTTGTCCCGAAGCCACTTCTGTATTGTCTGGCTATGTGCTTAAGGTCTTTGTCCTTTTGGAAGGTGAACCTTCGCACCAGTCTGAGGTCCTGAGCGCTCTGGAGCAGGTTTTCATCAATGATATCTCAGAACTTTGCTCCGTTCATCTTTCCCTCGATCCTGACTAGTCTCCCAGTCCCTGCCACTGAAAAACATCCCCACAGCAAGATGCTGCTACCACCATGCTTCACCGTAGGGATGGTGCCAGGTTTCCTCCAGACGAGATGCTTGGCATTCAGGCCAAAGAGTTCAATCTTGGATTCATCAGACCAGAGAATCTTGTTTCTCATGGTCTGAGAGTCTTCAGGTGCCTATTGGCAAACTCCAAGCGGACTGTGGTGCCTTTTACTGAGGAGTGGCTTCCGTCTGGCCACTCTACCATAAAGGCCTGATGTTTTGGTACCATTACCCAGATCTGTGCCTCGACACAGTCCTGCATCTGAGCTCTACGGACATTTCCTTCAAACTTATGGCTTGGTTTTTGCTCTGACATGCACTGTCAACTGTGGGACCTTATATAGACAGGTGTGTGCCTTTCCAAATCATGTCCAATCCATTGAATTTACCACAGGTGGACTCCAAGTTGTAGAAACATCAATGAAGATCCATGGAAACAGGATGCACCTAAACTCAATTTTGAGCCTCATAGCAACGGGTCTGAATACTTCGGTTTAAAAAAATCCATTTTAGAATAAAGCTGTAACATGACAAAATGTGGCAAAAGTAAAGGGGTCTGAATACTTTCGAAAAGCCCTGTAAATATACATCTATGATACAATCAGAGAACAGAAACACTTTCACAAAGTATTTTTCCCAAAGTAAAAAAAAGGTTACAGCTATTTGTTTGATTTGCGGTCCATGGCAGCCTTGCTGGGGTAGGAATAATATTTGATCTGAAAAGCACTTCTCAGCCTCCTGTTCCTTCAGAGATCTGGGACTACAAAGGGTCAGCTTCTCCTGAGAACATTCTTACTGAAGAAATGTGAGGATAATTTTCTAACACGATGTCAGCGTTATATTTGTATCTTTCACATCTGAAAGGTTCAGAGACAACTTCATTCTGTCATCCTCTCGCTCTCTCTCTCTCTCTCAGACTTTTCTTTCTGGAAGCCCCCATGGTGTGCTTCAACAAAGCTTAGTAGATAGTTGGCAGACAGACAGACAGACAGACAGACAGACAGACAGACAGACAGACAGACAGACAGACAGACAGACAGACAGACAGACAGACAGACAGACAGACAGACAGACAGACAGACAGACAGACAGACAGACAGACAGACAGACAGACAGACAGACAGACAGACAGACAGACAGACAGACAGACAGACAGACAGACAGACAGACAGACAGAGACAGACAGACAGACAGACAGACAGACAGACAGACAGACAGACAGACAGACAGACAGACAGACAGACAGACAGACAGACAGACAGACAGACAGACAGACAGACAGACAGACAGACAGACAGACAGACAGACAGACAGACAGACAGACAGACAGACAGACAGACAGACAGACAGACAGACAGACAGACAGACAGACAGACAGACAGACAGACAGACAGACAGACAGTGTTGTAGTTTTGTCTGCCCTGTATTAATATTCGAAATGATTATTATAGGCACCACTCCATTGAGTAACACTCGATATGTATTTAATCTATAGGAGAGCCTGGAGGGTAAGTTCATGTAAAACAACCAAGGATATGAAAGACAAAGATTCATGGAAACAGAACTATTGATACATATAGTGCACTGTCATCACTCCCCATTGAGTGAATAGCTACATAACAGCCTAAGCACTAAGTGGATCTTGTCATTTATACTAACCCATAACACTGACAACATTGTAGCTGTCTGACAAAGGTTTCCTACTGTGGGCCTCTCTCATACCCCAACATTCTATCCATCCCTTATGTCAATAGCATAATACCAAGAACAATCGATCACTATGAATAGGAAGCTGGTTCAGAGACACCACCTTCCAATGAGGTCACGTCGTTACCAAAATAACTGCTGAGTAAAAAGCCATTGACCTATCATGTAGCATTTGGTATAAATGTGGTCTACACTTAGTCAGTCCGTATGTTAGCCTATGAAGCTACAACGACATAGTATAAATGCAAACTACTTATATAAATAGCCTGGCAAGATGATAATAATTAATTTAGGTTGGTTATGGTTGGTTACCTTCCATGCCTCCTTCACAGTGGTGATGATGATGATGTTGCGCGTCGCTGCGGTCCGTGTAGTTGTAGTCCATTTGACTTACTTTGACATTCCATCCGAAACAAAATATTTTGGTTGTGGAATGAGAACCTTCAGGGTTCCACCGGCAGCAAGTAGTGGCTGAAACCCGTCATGTTCTAAAAGATGGAAAACCCCCCGACTGAGCTCATTTCCGCTGGGGAAAGTAGCAGGCTGTTCGATTCTCCTCTCTTCGCTTGTTCCTGATATCAAATCAAATCCATTTGTATTTGTCACATGCGCCGAATATGACAGGTGTAGGTAGACCTTACGGTGAAATGCTTACATGTCCGTAATCAAATATTCTGCTTTGTGTCGAAAATCGTGAAATAACTTGATTCCTCTTGGGCGTCAATTCACTATGTTGCATCAAGATAAACTTTGACAACCATAGAAAGAAGGTTAATTTCAGATAAAATGGGAACCAACTCGTTCAAAACGATAAAACGCTAGAAAACGCGCTATTATTATAAAAGTGGATTACCGTAACATGTGTCAATACCGTTATAATCCAACCGAAGAGGAATAAAGCTCTCCCTTATTCTGCCTGTTGATGCGGACCCGTTATGCGTCGTGGTGGAAGAAGGGAGAAACGTGAGGAGGTGCTGCTTCCTACGTGAGATGGAATTTGACTCCTTCGCCTTCAGGCCGCCTTTTAAAAGGGCAAGAGAAGAGCCAATAGCTGAGAATGCTGAGATAAAAATAGTTTACAGAAATGCATGGTTACTTGTATTGACTTAGAATAAATGAAAATAGCCTAATAATTTTAATAATATTGTTGTCGCCAACTGTATTATTGATGTATTCTAGTGCGCAACCAGACTGGTCGCATAGACTAGACATAACAGTCCATTTCATTCCCGTAGTATATGTTACGTTTGGTATGGTTACATGAGATAAAAGGACCTGTTAGATGTGAAGTTCCCTGTTTAGGGGACCGGCGTAGTTACTGATTCCGATCGATATTTTCGCTGATAAATCGATCTGTGGACACCGTCTATCCAAACGGTTCTCACCGACACAGTGTTTCAGGAAGCCAAGCTCGAGCGCTGTGAGACGGAGACGTTTTGATCTTTAGAAAATAATTAACATTTTCTCCAACACTAAACAAATATCTATTTTACAGTTATAAGGAATGTGATACCTTATAGTTAGTCGTTTTATAAATTGATTATACTATATTTAGAAAGCATGTCAGTCACTTCAGGCCTGACTCATACAGTTTTGAGTTTGTAATGAGGTGCGTACTGGCGGCAGAGAAGTCAGGCGCTGGAGAGCGGAAACTGATTTACAACGGTGTCGTTTAATCAACATAAACCAGCGTCAACAGAACAATACATGGAATGGGTCAAACAAAACCCGGCAATAACCAGCACTACAAGAAACAATTAAGGACATGGAACAGAGGGTTAAATACACAACATGTTGACACAACATGTTGACTTGTTAATTGTTTACTCCATGTGTAACTCTGTGTTGTTGTCTGTTCACACTGCTATGCTTTATCTTGGCCAGGTCGCAGTTGCAAATGAGAACCTGTTCTCAACTAGCCTACCTGGTTAAATAAAGGTGAAAAAAAACATGTAATTGATGGAATTGGAACCAGGTGTGATGGAAGACAAGACAAAACCAATGGGAAATGAAAAGTGGATCAGTGATGGCTAGAAGGTCGGTGACTTCGAACGGAACTAGGAGAGGGACCAACTTCTGCGGAAGTCGTGACAGAGCTGGAAATACATGATCATATATTTAATATTTTCACATTTGTATTATATTTGTACTATGTACTTGAGCTTGTGTCCTCAAAAGTGACTACACCTCAGCAATGTATTCTACCAGAAAGGTGAACGTTTTACCTTTCTGTGAGTATGCAGGATTACTAGTTATTGTTCATGGCTCTCTCATGATTAATAATTATTTTGGGGGATTACATAGATTGCATGTAGTTACATTGAACTGGTTTTAAGTAAAAGGTTGCATGTTTGAATCTCATCACAAACAACTTTAGCAACTTTGCAACTACTTAACATGTTAGCTAACCCTTCATCTAACCCTAACATGTTAGCTAACCCTTCATCTAACCTTAACATGTTAGCTAACCCTTCATCTAACCCTAACATGTTAGCTAACCCTTCATCTAACCCTAACATGTTAGCTAACCCTTCATCTAACCTTAACATGTTAGCTAACACTTCATCTAACCCTAACATGTTAGCTAACCCTTCATCTAACCTTAACATGTTAGCTAACCCTTCATCTAACCCTAACATGTTAGCTAACCCTTCATCTAACCTTAACATGTTAGCTAACCCTTCATCTAACCTTAACATGTTAGCTAACCCTTCATCTAACCTTAACATGTTAGCTAACACTTCATCTAACCTTAACATGTTAGCTATACCTTCATCTAACCTTAACATGTTAGCTAACCCTTCATCTAACCTTAACATGTTAGCTAACCCTTCATCTAACCTTAACATGTTAGCTAACACTTCATCTAACCTTAACATGTTAGCTAACACTTCATCTAACCTTAACATGTTAGCTAACCCTTCATCTAACCTTAAGATGTTAGCTAACCCTTCATCTAACCCTAACATGTTAGCTAACCCTTCATCTAACCTTAACATGTTAGCTAACCCTTCATCTAACCTTAACATGTTAGCTAACGCTTCATCTAACCCTAACATGTTAGCTAACCCTAACATGTTAGCTAACCCTTCATCTAACCTAACATGTTAGCTAACCCTAACATGTTACCTAACCCTTCATCTAACCCTAACATGTTAGCTAACCCTTCACCTAACCTTGACATGTTAGCTAACCCTTCATCTAACCCTAACATGTTAGCTAACCCTTCATCTAACCCTAACATGTTAGCTAACCCTTCATCTAACCCTAACATGTTATCTAACCCTTCATCTAACCTTAACATGTTAGCTAACCCTTCATCTAACCTTAACATGTTAGCTAACCCTTCATCTAACCCTAACATGTTAGCTAACCCTTCATCTAACCCTAACCTTTTAACCTAACCCCTAACCTTAACCCTAACCCCTAGAGTTAATGTTAGCCAGCCAGCTAACATTAGCCACCTAGCCAACGTTTAGTCACAACAAAATGTCATTTTTAACTTAACATACATTTGCAAATATGTAACATATTGTACATTTTGTAAATTCATAGCATATTGCACAAATTGCAATTTGTAACACATCATACAAATTGTCATTTGTAACGAAATGGATGATGAAACATCCACAAATGAGATGATTGTGGACTTCAGGAAACAGCAGAGGAACACCCCCTATCCACATCGATGGAACAGTAGTGGAGAGGGTAGCTAGTTTTAAGTTCCTCGGCATACACATCACAGACAAACTGAATTGGTCCACTCACACTGACAGCGTCGTGAAGAAGGCGCAGCAGCGCCTATTCAACCTCAGGAGGCTGAAGAAATTCGGCTTGTCACCAAAAGCACTCACAAACTTCTACAGATGCACAATCGAGAGCATCCTGGCGGGCTGTATCACCGCCTGGTACGGCAACTGCTCCGCCCTCAACCGTAAGGCTCTCCAGAGGGTAGTGAGGACTGCACAACGCATCACCGGGGGCAAACTACCTGCCCTCCAGGACACCTACACCACCCGTTGTTACAGGAAGGCCATAAAGATCATCAAGGACATCAACCACCCGAACCACTGCCTGTTCACCCCGCTATCATCCAGAAGGCGAGGTCAGTACAGGTGCATCAAAGCTGGGACCGAGAGACTGAAAAACAGCTTCTATCTCAAGGCCATCAGACTGTTAAATAGCCACCACTAACATTGAGTGGCTGCTGCCAACACACTGTCATTGACACTGACCCAACTCCAGCCATTTAATAATGGGAATTGATGGGAAATGATGTAAATATATCACTAGCCACTTTAAACAATGCTACCTTATATAATGTTACTTACCCTACATTATTCATCTCATATACATATGTATATACTGTACTCTACAACATCGACTGCATCCTTATGTAACACATGTATCACTAGCCACTTTAACTATGCCACTTTGTTTACTTTGTCTACATACTCATCTCATATGTATATACTGTACTCGATACCATCTACTGTATGCTGCTCTGTACCATCACTCATTCATATATCCTTATGTACATGTTCCTTATCCCCTTACACTGTGTATAAGACAGTAGTTTTGGAATTGTTAGTTAGATTACTTGTTGGTTATCACTGCATTGTCGGAACTAGAAGCACAAGCATTTCGCTACACTCGCATTAACATCTGCTAACCATGTGTATGTGACAAATAAAATTTGATTTGATTTGATTTGAAATGAATGCATACCATACGAAACGTAACATATCATACTACATGGAGTGTCTCGGATTTACAAATGGAATAATAGGCATATGTCCAACTGGACGAGGACTCCTTATAAGTCAATTTAGAAAAAGCAACACCGTATCCAATAATGATTCCATGGTAAGATATTTTTAAATACATTTTTGTCATGGAAATGTTGTCAAATTGTGTTGCTTTATTTTGTCGATATCATTATGAATAACATAGGCTACTGCGGAAATATTGCCTTCAAGGCTTTACTTCCCATGGAGAAAGTCTCCTTGCCCCACCACAGAGTTTGTTTTCGCTGTGTTCCATCCCCAGACCCCTCTGTCACCCAGATTCACTGGTCACCGCCTCCCAGGAGTGTTTCTAGACAAGGGGTTTGACAGTCAGAGCAGTCAAGTAGTCAGTCAGCCGACACAACAGTAGGTCTTAGTTACTGCCCTTATCCTCTGTCTCTGTATTGGGACTCTGGTGCCCTGAATGGGTTCAATGTCTAGTGACTGTCTAATTAAGGCAAAATGGCAGGCCCATGCAGTTCTAAGTCCTTGTCCTACATGGTTTTGAGCCACTTACTGTCGCCGGGCAGATCAAACCAACCAGCTGTCTGATCACCAGACCTAGACTCATGACCTCATATCCTATGGCAGGACACAACCTAGTCTCAGAGCAATTCGTATTGTTCTGTATGTAAATCGGTTAAGGTCAGGGTTAAGGTTAGGAGTTAGGTTAAAGGGTTAAGGTTAGTGTAAGAGGAAGGGTTAGCTGAAAGGTTTAAGGTTAGGGGTAGCTAACATGCTAAGTATTTGCAAAGTAGCAAAAAGTAGTAAGTAGTTGAAAAGTTGCTAATTAGCCCGTGATGAGATTCAAACAGATTCTGTGTAAAAAAACGGTTTAATGTAACTAAAAAATTTTTTTTAAATGAATCTATGTAATCCCCAAAATACTTATTTATCATGACAGCGACATAAACAATAACTAGTAATGTTGCATACTCCAAGAAAGGTCAAAATAGTTCTACATTGCTGAGGTGTAGTCACTTTAAAGAAACAAGTTTAAGTACACAGTACAAATATGATAAAAATATGAAATATTTTATATAATGTTTTTCCTATTCAACAAACCTGTATGAATAAGGCTTGACATGACTTACAGTTGAAGTCCGAAGTTTACATACACTTAGGTTGGAGTCATTAAAACTAGTTTACATACACTTAGGTTGGAGTCATTAAAACTAGTTTACATACACTTAGGTTGGAGTCATTAAAACTAGTTTACATACACTTAGGTTGGAGTCATTAAAACTAGTTTACATACACTTAGGTTGGAGTCATTGAAACTAGTTTACATACACTTAGGTTGGAGTCATTAAAACTTGTTTTTCAACCACTCCACAAATGTCTTGTTAACAAACTATAGTTTTGGCAAGTCGGTTAGGACATCTACTTTGTGCATGACGCAAGTAATTTTTTCATTAATTGTTTACAGACAGATTATTTCACCTATAATTCACTGTATCACAATTCCAGTGGGTCAGAAGTTTACATACACTAACTTGACTGTGCATTATAACAGCTTGGAAAATTTCAGAAAATGATGTCGTGGCTTTAGAAGCTTCTGATAGGCTAATTGACATAATTTGAATCAATTAGAGGTGTACCTGTGGATGTATTTCAAGGCCTTCCTTCAAACTCAGTGCCTCTTTGCTTGACGTCATGGGAAAATCAGAAGAAATCAGCCAAGACCTCAGAAAAACATTTTGTAGACCTCCACAAGTCTGGTTCATCCTTGGGAGCAATTTCCAAACGCCTGAAGGTACTACGTTCATGTGTACAAACAATAGTACGTGAGTATAAACACCATGGGACCACGCAGCCGTCATACCGCTCAGGAATGAGATGCGTTCTGTCTCCTCCAGATGAACAAGTATAAACACCATGGGACCACGCAGCCGTCATACCGCTCAGGAAGGAGATGCGTTCTGTCTCCTCCAGATGAACAAGTATAAACACCGTGGGACCACGCAGCCGTCATACCGCTCAGGAAGGAGATGCGTTCTGTCTCCTCCAGATGAACAAGTATAAACACCATGGGACCACGCAGCCGTCATACCGCTCAGGAAGGAGATGCGTTCTGTCTCCTCCAGATGAACAAGTATAAACACCGTGGGACCACGCAGCCGTCATACCGCTCAGGAAGGAGATGCGTTCTGTCTCCTCCAGATGAACGTACATTGGTGCAAAAAGTGCAAATCAATCCCAGAACAACAGCAAAGGACCTTGTCAAGATGCTGGAGGAAACAGGTACAAAAGTACCTATATCCACAGTAAAAAGAGTCAAAGGTAGACGTGGGGAGGTTAAAGTCGCCCAGAACTGTGAGAGGTGAGCCGTTCTCAGGAAAGGAGCTTATCAAGGCATCAAGCTCATTGATGAACTCTCCGAGGGAACCTGGAGGGCGATAAATGATAAGGATGTTAAGCTTGAAAGGGCTGGTAACTGTGACAGCATGGAATTCAAAGGAGGCGATAGACAGATGGGTAAGGGGAGAAAGAGAGAATGACCACTTGGGAGAGATGAGGATCCCGGTGCCACCACCCCGCTGACCAGAAGCTCTCGGGGTGTGCGAGAACACGTGGGCGGACGAAGAGAGAGCAGTAGGAGTAGCAGTGTTGTCTGTGGTGATCCATGTTTCCGTCAGTGCCAAGAAGTCGAGGGACTGGAGGGAGGCATAGGCTGAGATGAATTCTGCCTTGTTGGCCGCAGATCGGCAGTTCCAGAGGCTACCGGAGACCTGGAACTCCACGTGGGTCGTGCGCGCTGGGACCACCAGATCAGGGTGGCCGCGGCCACGCGGTGTGGAGCGTTTGTATGGTCTGTGCAGAGAGGAGAGAACAGGGGTTGACAGGCTACAGAAGAGGCTACGCTAATGCAAAGGAGATTGGAATGACAAGTGGACTACACGTCTCGAATGTTCAGAAAGTTAAGCTTACGTAGCAAGAATCTTATTGACTAAAATGATTAAAATGATACAGTACTGCTAAAGTAGGCTAGCTGGCAGTGGGTGCGTTGTTGACACTACACTAATCAAGTCGTTCCGTTGAGTGTAATAGTTTCTGCAGTGCTGCTATTCGGGGGCTAGCTGGCTAGCTAGCAGTGTTGTTTACGTTACGTTGCGTTAAAAGAACGACAATAGCTGGCTAGCTAACCTAGAAAATCGCTCTAGACTACACAATTATCTTTGATACAAAGACGGCTATGTAGCTAGCTATGTAGCTAGCTACGATCAAGCAAATCAAACCATTGTACTGTAATGAAATGAAATTAAAATGTGATACTACCTGTGAATGCGACCGGGTTGTGAGTCTATTCGGTAGATGTTGGCTAGCTGTTGGCTAGCTGTCGGCTAGCTGTCGGCTAGCTGTTAGCTAGCTGTTGGCTAGCTAGCAGAGTCTCCTACGTTAAGGACGACAAATAGCTGGCTAGCTAACCTCGGTAAATTAAGATAATCACTCTAAGACTACACACTCTAAACTACACAATTATCTTGGATACGAAGACAGCAAAGACAGCTATGTAGCTAGCTAACACTACACTAATCAAGTCTGTTATGCAGGTGAGTGAGGACCCAAAAGCGACTTAACAGAAACAGAGTTTATTCAAGTCCAAACAGAAAATAACAAATCCTGAATCCTTAACAGGAAATGTCCAAACGGGGAATAACAGAAATCCTCTAGTTTGTAGAGGGGAAAAACAGGATAAGCGGCCACAGACTGCAGGTCCCTTCGGGTAGGCGCAGGCCGTAGCTGACAGAGACACCTGCTCACACGCAGCATCTGATGAAGGCAAAACACGACAGGACGGAACAAGAACACAGCACAGCAAACAAGAATCCGACAAGGACAGAAGCAGAAACAGAGAGAGAAATAGGGACTTAATCAGAGGGCAAAATAGGGGACAGGTGTGAAAGTGTAAACGAGGTAGTTAGGAGAATGAGGAACAGCTGGGAGCAGGAACGGAACGATAGAGAGAGAGAGGGATAGAGAGAGGGAAAGAACCTAATAAGACCAGCAGGGGGAAACGAATAGAAGAGAAAGCACAGGGACAAGACATGACAATGTATGACAATACATGACAAAGTCGTTCAGTTGAGTGTAATAGTTTCTCCAGTGCAGCTAATCAGTGGACGTTAGCTAGCTGGCTAGTGAAGACTACGTTAGGACGGTGAAATACGATAATTACGCAATTATCTTTGATACAAAGACGGCTATGTCGCTAGCTAAGAAGAAATTGCTAAGATTAGACAAATCAAACCGTTGTGCTATAATGAAATGTAATGAAATGTAATGAAAAAGTTATACTACCTGCGGGAGCGAAGTGCCGATGCGACCACTCATTACATAATGAGCAGTTCTCTAAATTGTTAAATTACGAACCTAGTTGGTTTGTACATCATCTGTAAATATGAATAAAATTGTTAAATTACGAACCTAGTTGGTTTAGCCACAGAAAGCCAGCAACCTTCCTCTAGCCTAGTGGTTAGGACAGTAACCAAAAGGTTGCTAGATCGAATCCCCAAGCTGACAAGGTATAAATCTGTCGTTCTGCCCCTGAACAAGGCAGTTAACCCACTGTTCCTAGGCCGTCATTGTAAATAAAAGTTCTGAACTGACTTGCCTAGTTAAATAAAGGTTAAACAAACAAAAAAACTAAGGAGACGAAGTGGACTTCAGGAAACAGCAGAGGGAGCACCCCCCCTATCCACATTGAAGGGACAGCAGTGGAGAAGGTGGAAAGTTTTAAGTTCCTGGGCGTACACATCACAGACAAACTGAAATGGTCCACCCACACAGACAGTGTGAGGAAGAAGGCGCAACAGCGCCTCTTCAACCTCAGAAGGCTAAAGAAATTTGTCTTGTCACCCAAAACCCTAACAAACTTTTACAGATGCACCATCGAGAGCATCCTGTCGGGCTGTATCACCGCCTGGTACGGCAACTGCACCCCCCTCAACCGTAAGGCTCACCAGAGGGTGGTGCGGTCTGCACAATGCATCACCGGGGGCAAAACTACCTGCCCTCCAGGACACCTACACCACCCGATGTTACAGGAAGGCCAAAAAGATCATCAAGGACATCAACCACCCGAGCCACTGCCTGTTCACCCCGCTATCATCCAGAAGGTGAGGTCAGTACAGGTGTATCAAAGCTGGGACCAAGAGATTGAAAAACAGTTTTTTTCTCAAGGCCATTAGACTGCTAAACAGCCATCACTAACTCAGAGAGACTGCTGCCTACATTGAGACCCAATCACTGGACACTAGTCACTTTAAACTAGTCACCTTAAACAATGCCACTTTAATAATGTTTAAATATTTTACATTACTCATATCAAATGTATATAGTGTATTTTATACCATCTACTGCACCTTGCCTATGCTGCTCGGCCATCACTCATCCATATGCTTATAAATACATATTCTCATTCACCCCTTTAGATGTGTGTGTATTAGGTAGTGGTTGGGGAATTGCTGGATTACATGTTAGATATTACTGCATGGTCAGAACTAGAAGCACAAGCATTTCGCTACACTCGTATTAACATCTGCTAAACATGTATGTGACCAATCTGATTTGAGGGTGGTAATAACCATGTTATAACACTAGGGAAGTAATGACTATGTTACAACACTAGGGATTGTAATGACCATGTTATAACACTAGGGAATGTAATGACCATGTTACAACACTAGGGGTGGTAATGACCATGTTACAACACTATGGGGTGGTAATGACCATGTTACAACACTATGGGGTGGTAATGACCATGTTACAACACTAGGGGGTGGTAATGACCATGTTATAACACTAGGGATTGTAATGACCATGTTATAACACTAGGGGATTGTAATGACCATGTTACAACACTAGGGTGTGGTAATGACCATGTTATAACACTAGGGATTGTAATGACCATGTTACAACACTAGGGATTGTAATGACCATGTTACAACACTAGGGGGTGGAAATTACTATGTTACAACACTAGGGGGTGGTAATGACCATGTTACAACACTAGGGGGTGGTAAATGACCATGTTATAACACTAGGGGGAAGTAATGACCATGTTATAACACTAGGGATTGTAATGACCATGTTACAACACTAGGGGGTGGTAATGACCACGTTACAACACTAGGGGGTGGTAATGACCATGTTACAAAACTAGGGGGTGGTAATGACCACGTTACAACACTAGGGGGTGGTAATGACCATGTTACAACACTAGGGGATTGTAATGACCATGTTATAACACTAGGGGGTGGCAATGACCATGTTATAACACTAGGGATTGTAATGACCATGTTATAACACTAGGGGATTGTAATGACCATGTTACAACACTAGGGGGTGGTAATGACCATGTTACAACACTAGGGGGTGGTAATGACCATGTTATAACACTAGGGTGTGGTAATGACCATGTTATAACAATAGGGATTGTAATGACCATGTTATAACACTAGGGATTGTAATGACCATGTTATAACACTAGGGGTGGTAATGACCATGTTACAACACTAGGGGATTGTAATGACCATGTTATAACACTAGGGGGTGGGAATGACCATGTTATAACACTAGGGATTGTAATGACCATGTTATAACACTAGGGGATTGTAATGACCATGTTACAACACTAGGGGGTGGTAATGACCATTGTTATGACACTAGGGGGTGGTAATGATCATGTTATAACACTAGGGATTGTAATGGCCATGTTTTAACACTAGGGATTGTAATGGCCATGTTATAACACTAGGGATTGTAATGACCATGTTATAACACTAGGGGGTGGTAATGACCATGTTATAACACTAGGGTGTGGTAATGACCATGTTATAACAATAGTGATTGTAATGACCATGTTATAACACTAGGGATTGTAATGACCATGTTATAACACTAGGGGGTGGTAATGACCATGTTACAACACTAGGGGATTGTAATGACCATGTTATAACACTAGGGGGTGGGAATGACCATGTTATAACACTAGGGATTGTAATGACCATGTTATAACACTAGGGGATTGTAATGACCATGTTACAACACTAGGGGGTGGTAATGACCATTGTTACGACACTAGGGGGTGGTAATGACCATGTTATAACACTAGGGATTGTAATGGCCATGTTATAACACTAGGGATTGTAATGGCCATGTTATAACACTAGGGATTGTAATGACCATGTTATAACACTAGGGGGAAGTAATGACCATGTTATAACACTAGGGATTGTAATGACCATGTTATAACACTAGGGGGAAGTAATGACCATGTTATAACACTAGGGATTGTAATGAGCACGTTACAACACTAGGGGGTGGTACAACACTAGGGGGTGGTAATGATCATGTTATAACTTTCTACTATTAAACTCGGACAAAACAGAGATGCTTGTTCTAGGTCCCAAGAAACAAAGAGATCTTCTGTTGAATCTGACAATTAATCTTAATGGTTGTACAGTCGTCTCAAATAAAACTGTGAAGGACCTCGGCGTTACTCTGGACCCTGATCTCTCTTTTGAAGAACATATCAAGACCATTTCGAGGACAGCTTTTTTCCATCTACGTAACATTGCAAAAATCAGAAACTTTCTGTCCAAAAATGATGCAGAAAAATTAATCCATGCTTTTGTCACTTCTAGGTTAGACTACTGCAATGCTCTATTTTCCGGCTACCCGGATAAAGCACTAAATAAACTTCAGTTAGTGCTAAATACGGCTGCTAGAATCCTGACTAGAACCAAAAAATTTGATCATATTACTCCAGTGCTAGCCTCTCTACACTGGCTTCCTGTCAAAGCAAGGGCTGATTTCAAGGTTTTACTGCTAACCTACAAAGCATTACATGGGCTTGCTCCTACCTACCTCTCTGATTTGGTCCTGCCGTGCATACCTATACGTACGCTACGGTCACAAGACGCAGGCCTCCTAATTGTCCCTAGAATTTCTAAGCAAACAGCTGGAGGCAGGGCTTTCTCCTATAGAGCTCCATTTTTATGGAACGGTCTGCCTACCCATGTCAGAGACGCAAACTCGGTCTCAACCTTTAAGTCTTTACTGAAGACTCATCTCTTCAGTGGGTCATATGATTGAGTGTAGTCTGGCCCAGGAGTGGGAAGGTGAACGGAAAGGCTCTGGAGCAACGAACCGCCCTTGCTGTCTCTGCCTGGCCGGTTCCCCTTTTTCCACTGGGATTCTCTGCCTCTAACCCTGTTACGGGGGCTGAGTCACTGGCTTGCTGGGGCTCTCTCGTGCCGTCCCTGGGGGGGGATGCGTCACCTGGGTGGGTTACATTTACATTTAAGTCATTTAGCAGACGCTCTTATCCAGAGCGACTTACAAATTGGTGATTCACTGTTGTGGTCGGCCTGTCTGGGTTCCCCCCCCCACCCCTTGGGTTGTACCGTGTCGGAGATCTTTGTGGGCTATACTCGGCCTTGTCTCAGGATGGTAAGTTGGTGGTTGAAGATTTCCCTATAAATAATAATAATAAATGCCATTTAGCAGACGCTTTTATCCAAAGCGACTTACAGTCATGTGTGCATACATTCTACGTATGGGTGGTCCCGGGGATCGAACCCACTACCCTGGCGTTACAAGCGCCATGCTCTACCAACTGAGCTACAGAAGGACCACCTCTAGTGGTGTGGGGGCTGTGCTTTGGCAAAGTGGGTGGGGTTATATCCTTCCTGTTTGGCCCTGTCCGGGGGTGTCCTCGGATGGGGCCACAGTGTCTCCTGACCCCTCCTGACCCCTCCTGTCTCAGCCTCCAGTATTTATGCTGCAGTAGTTTATGTGTCGGGGGGCTAGGGTCAGTTTGTTTATCTGGAGTACTTCTCCTGTCCTATTCGGTGTCCTGTGTAAATCTAAGTGTGCGTTCTCTAATTCTCTCCTTCTCTCTTTCTTTCTCTCTCTCGGAGGACCTGAGCCCTAGAACCATGCCCCAGGACTACCTGACATGATGACTCCTTGCTGTCCCCAGTCCACCTGGCCATGCTGCTGCTCCAGTTTCAACTGGCCTGGGCCCTAGGACCATGTCCCAGGACTACCTGACATGAGGACTCCTTGCTGTCCCCAGTCCACCTGGCCATGCTCCTGCTCCAGTTTCAACTGTTCTGCCTTACTATTATTCAACCATGCTGGTCATTTATGAACATTTGAACATCTTGGCCACGTTCTGTTATAATCTCCACCTGGCACAGCCAGAAGAGGACTGGCCACCCCACATATGCTCTCTCTAATTCTCTCTTTCTTTCTCTCTCTCGGAGGACCTGAGCCCTAGGACCGTGCCCCAGGACTACCTGACATGATGGCTCCTTGCTGTCCCCAGTCCATCTGACTGTGCTGCTGCTCCAGTTTCAACTGTTCTGCCTTATTATTATTTGACCATGCTGGTCATTTATGAACATTTGAACATCTTGGTCATGTTCTGTTATAATCTCTACCCGGCACAGCCAGAAGAGGACTGGCCACCCCACATAGCCCGGTTCCTCTCTAGGTTTCTTCCTAGGTTTTGGCCTTTCTAGGGAGTTTTTCCTAGCCACCGTGCTTTTACACCTGCATTGTTTGCTGTTTGGGGTTTTAGGCTGGGTTTCTGTACAGCACTTTGAGATATCAGCTGATGTACGAAGGGCTATATAAATAAATTTGATTTGATTTGATTTGATTTGATAACAGTAGGGGGTGGTAATAACCATGTTATAACACTAGGGACCATGTTACAACACTAGGGATTGTAATGACCATGTTATAACACTAGGGATTGTAATGACCATGTTACAACACTAGGGGTGGTAATGACCATGTTATAATGCTAGGGGGTGGTAATGACCATGTTATAACACCAAGGACCATGTTACAACACTAGGGAGTGGTAATGACCATGTTACAACACTAGGGGGTGGTAATGACCATGTTACAACACTAGGGGGTGGTAATGACCATGTTACAACACTAGGGTGTGGTAATGACCATGTTACAACAGTAGGGGGTGGTAATAACCATGTTATAACACTAGGGACCATGTTACAACACTAGGGGATTGTAATGACCATGTTACAACACTGGGGTGTGGTAATGACCATGTTATAACATTAGGGGGTGGTAATGACCATGTTACAACACTAGGGGATTGTAATGACCATGTTATAACACGAGGGATTGTAATGACCATGTTACAACACTAGGGGGTGGTAATGACCACGTTACAACACTAGGGGTGGTAATAACCATGTTATAACAGTAGGGGGTGGTAATAACCATGTTATAACACTAGGGACCATGTTACAACACTAAGGGATTGTAATGACCATGTTATAACACTAGGGATTGTAATGACCATGTTACAACACTATGGGGTGGTAATGACCACGTTACAACACTAGGGGGTGGTAATGACCACGTTACAACACTAGGGGGTGGTAATGACCATGTTACAACACTAGGGGATTGTAATGACCATGTTATAACACTAGGGGGTGGGAATGACCATGTTATAACACTAGGGATTGTAATGACCATGTTATAACACTAGGGATTGTAATGACCATGTTATAACACTAGGGGGAAGTAATGACCATGTTATAACACTAGGGATTGTAATGAGCACGTTACAACACTAGGGGTGGTAATGATCATGTTACAACACTAGGGATTGTAATGACCATGTTATAACAGGAGGGATTGTAATGACCATGTTACAACACTATGGGGTGGTAATGACCACGTTACAACACTAGGGGGTGGTAATGACCATGTTACAACACTAGGGGATTGTAATGACCATGTTATAACACTAGGGGGTTGGAATGACCATGTTACAACACTGGGGTGTGGTAATGACCATGTTATAACATTAGGGGGTGGTAATGACCATGTTACAACACTAGGGGATTGTAATGACCATGTTATAACACTAGGGGGTGGTAATGACCACGTTACAACACTAGGGGTGGTAATAACCATGTTATAACAGTAGGGTGGTAATAACCATGTTATAACACTAGGGACCATGTTACAACACTAAGGGATTGTAAATGACCATGTTATAACACTAGGGATTGTAATGACCATGTTACAACACTATGGGGAGGTAATGACCACGTTACAACACTAGGGGGTGGTAATGACCACGTTACAACACTAGGGGGTGGTAATGACCATGTTACAACACTAGGGGATTGTAATGACCATGTTATAACACTAGGGGGTGGGAATGACCATGTTATAACACTAGGGATTGTAATGACCATGTTATAACACTAGGGATTGTAATGACCATGTTACAACACTAGGGGGTGGTAATGACCACGTTACAACACTAGGGGTGGTAATAACCATGTTATAACAGTAGGGGGTGGTAATAACCATGTTATAACACTAGGGACCATGTTACAACACTAAGGGATTGTAATGACCATGTTATAACACTAGGGATTGTAATGACCATGTTACAACACTATGGGGGTGGTAATGACCACGTTACAACACTAGGGTGGTAATGACCACGTTTACAACACTAGGGGTGGTAATGACCATGTTACAACACTAGGGATTGTAATGACCATGTTATAACACTAGGGGTGGAATGACCATGTTATAACACTAGGGATTGTAATAACCATGTTATAACACTAGGGATTGTAATGACCATGTTATAACACTAGGGGGAAGTAATGACCATGTTATAACACTAGGGATTGTAATGAGCATGTTACAACACTATGGGTGGTAATGATCATGTTACAACACTAGGGATTGTAATGACCATGTTATAACAGGAGGGATTGTAATGACCATGTTACAACACTATGGGGTGGTAATGACCACGTTACAACACTAGGGGGTGGTAATGACCATGTTACAACACTAGGGGATTGTAATGACCATGTTATAACACTAGGGGGTGGGAATGACCATGTTATAAGACGAGGGATTGTAATGACCATGTTACAACACTAGGGGGTGGTAATGACCACGTTACAACACTAGGGGGTGGTAATGACCATGTTACAACACTAGGGGATTGTAATGACCATGTTATAACACTAGGGGGTGGGAAAGACCATGTTATAACACTAGGGATTGTAATGACCATGTTATAACACTAGGGGATTGTAATGACCATGTTACAACACTAGGGGGTGGTAATGACCATGTTACAACACTAGGGGGTGGTAATGACCATGTTATAACACTAGGGATTGTAATGGCCATGTTATAACACTAGGGATTGTAATGGCCATGTTATAACACTAGGGATTGTAATGACCATGTTATAACACTAGGGGCAGTAATGACCATGTTATAACACTAGGATTGTAAATGACCATGTTATAACACTAGGGGGAAGTAATGACCATGTTATAACACTAGGGATTGTAATGAGCACGTTACAACACTAGGGGGTGGTAATGATCATGTTATAACAGTAGGGACCATGTTACAACACTAGGGAGTGGTAATGACCATGTTACAACACTAGGGGGTGGTAATGACCATGTTACAACACTAGGGGGTGGTAATGACCATGTTACAACACTAGGGTGTGGTAATGACCATGTTACAACAGTAGGGGGTGGTAATAACCATGTTATAACACTAGGGACCATGTTACAACACTAGGGGATTGTAATGACCATGTTACAACACTGGTGTGTGGAAATGACCATGTTATAACATTAGGGGGTGGTAATGACCATGTTACAACACTAGGGGATTGTAATGACCATGTTATAACACGAGGGATTGTAATGACCATGTTACAACACTAGGGGGTGGTAATGACCACGTTACAACACTAGGGGGTGGTAATGACCATGTTACAACACTAGGGGATTGTAATGACCATGTTATAACACTAGGGGGTGGGAATGACCATGTTATAACACTAGGGTGTGGTAATGACCATGTTATAACAATAGGGATTGTAATGACCATGTTATAACACTAGGGATTGTAATGACCATGTTATAACACTAGGGGGAAGTAATGACCATGTTATAACACTAGGGATTGTAATGAGCACGTTACAACACTAGGGGTGGTAATGATCATGTTACAACACTAGGGATTGTAATGACCATGTTATAACAGGAGGGATTGTAATGACCATGTACAACACTATGGGGTGGTAATGACCACGTTACAACACTAGGGGGTGGTAATGACCATGTTACAACACTAGGGGATTGTAATGACCATGTTATAACACTAGGGGGTGGTAATGACCATGTTATAACACGAGGGATTGTAATAATATTGACCATGTTACAACACTAGGGGGTGGTAATGACCACGTTACAACACTAGGGGGTGGTAATGACCACGTTACAACACTAGGGGGTGGTAATGACCACGTTACAACACTAGGGGGTGGTAATGACCATGTTACAACACTAGGGGATTGTAATGACCATGTTATAACACTAGGGGGTGGGAATGACCATGTTATAACACTAGGGGATTGTAATGACCATGTTATAACACTAGGGGATTGTAATGACCATGTTACAACACTAGGGGGTGGTAATGACCACGTTACAACACTAGGGGGTGGTAATGACCATGTTACAACACTAGGGGATTGTAATGACCATGTTATAACACTAGGGTGTGGTAATGACCATGTTATAACACTAGGGATTGTAAATGACCATGTTATAACACTAGGGTGTGGTAATGACCATGTTACAACACTAGGGGATTGTAATGACCATGTTATAACACTAGGGGATTGTAATGACCATGTTATAACACTACGGTGTGGTAATGACCATGTTATAACACTAGGGATTGTAATGACCATGTTATAACACTAGGGATTGTAATGACCATGTTATAACACTAGGGGGAAGTAATGACCATGTTACAACACTAGGGGGTGGTAATGACCATGTTATAACACTAGGGATTGTAATGAGCACGTTACAACACTAGGGGGCGGTAATGATCATGTTATAACAGTAGGGGGTGGTAATAACCATGTTATAACACTAGGGACCATGTTACAACACTAAGGATTGTAATGACCATGTTATAACACGGGATTGTAATGACCATGTTACAACACTAGGGGTGGTAATGACCATGTTACAACAGTAGGGGGTGGTAACAACCATGTTATAACACTAGGGACCATGTTACAACACTAGGGGATTGTAATGACTATGTTACAACACTAGGGTGTGGTAATGACCATGTTATAACACTAGGGATTGTAATGACCATGTTACAACACTAGGGATTGTAATGACCATGTTACAACACTAGGGGGTGGAAATTACTATGTTACAACACTAGGGGGTGGTAATGATCATGTTACAACACTAGGGATTGTAATGACCATGTTATAACACGAGGGATTGTAATGACCATGTTACAACACTAGGGGGTGGTAATGACCACGTTACAACACTAGGGGGTGGTAATGACCATGTTACAACACTAGGGATTGTAATGACCATATTATAACACTAGGGGTGGGAATGACCATGTTATAACACTAGGGATTGTAATGACCATGTTATAACACTAGGGGATTGTAATGACCATGTTACAACACTAGGGGGTGGTAATGACCATGTTACAACACTAGGGGGTGGTAATGACCATGTTATAACACTAGGGTGTGGTAATGACCATGTTATAACACGAGGGATTGTAATGACCATGTTAGAACACTAGGGGGTGTAATGACCATGTTACAACACTAGGGGTGGTAATGACCATGTTACAACACTAGGGGTGGTAATGACCATGTTACAACACTAGGGGTGGTAATGACCATGTTACAACACTAGGGGGTGTAATGACCATGTTACAACACTAGTGGTAATGACCATGTTACAACACTAGGGGTGGTAATGACCATGTTACAACACAAGGGGGTGGAATGACTATGTTATAACACTAGGGTGGTAATGACCATGTTATAACAGGAGGGATTGTACGACCATGTTACAACACTAGGGGTGGTAATGACCACGTTACAACACTAGTGGTAATGATCATGTTACAACACTAGGGATTGTAATGACCATGTTATAACACAAGGGATTGTAATGACCACGTTACAACACTAGGGGGTGGTAATGACCACGTTACAACACTAGGGGGTGGTAATGACCATGTTACAACACTAGGGGGTGGTAATGACCATGTTACAACACTAGGGGTGGTAATGACCATGTTATAACGCTAGGGGATGTTAATGACCATGTTATATAACACTAGGGACCATGTTACAACACTAGACATTTACATTTAAGTCATTTATCAGACGCTCTTATCCAGAGCGACTTACAAATTGGTGCATTCACCTTATGACATCCAGTGGAACAGCCACTTTACAATAGTGCATCTAAATATTTTAAGGCAGGGGGTAGAAGGATTACTTTATCCTATCCTAGGTATTCCTTAAAGATATGAAAGAGGTGGGGTTTCAGGTGTCTCCGGAAGGTGGTGATTGACTCCGCTGTCCTGGCGTCGTGAGGGAGTTTGTTCCACCATTGGGGGGCCAAAGGGGGTGGTAATGACCATGTTACAACACTAGGGGGTGGTAATGACCATGTTACAACACTAGGGGGTGGTAATGACCATGTTACAACACTAGGGTGTGGTAATGACCATGTTACAACACTAGGGGGTGGTAACGACCATGTTACAACACTAGGGTGTGGTAATGACCATGTTACAACACTAGGGGTGGTAATTACCATGTTACAACACTAGGGGGTGGTAATGACCATGTTACAACACTAGGGGTGGTAATGACCATGTTATAACACGAGGGATTGTAATGACCACGTTACAACACTAGGGGGTGGTAATGACCACGTTACAACACTAGGGGGTGGTAATGACCATGTTACAACACTAGGGGGTGGTAATGACCATGTTACAACACTAGGGGTGGTAATGACCATGTTATAACGCTAGGGGATGTTAATGACCATGTTATAACACTAGGGACCATGTTACAACACTAGACATTTACATTTAAGTCATTTATCAGACGCTCTTATCCAGAGCGACTTACAAATTGGTGCATTCACCTTATGACATCCAGTGGAACAGCCACTTTACAATAGTGCATCTAAATATTTTAAGGCAGGGGTAGAAGGATTACTTTATCCTATCCTAGGTATTCCTTAAAGATATGAAAGAGGTTGGGGTTTCAGGTGTCTCCGGAAGGTGGTGATTGACTCCGCTGTCCTGGCGTCGTGAGGGAGTTTGTTCCACCATTGGGGGGCCAAAGGGGGTGGTAATGACCATGTTACAACACTAGGGGGTGGTAATGACCATGTTACAACACTAGGGGGTGGTAATGACCATGTTACAACACTAGGGTGTGGTAATGACCATGTTACAACACTAGGGGGTGGTAATGACCATGTTACAACACTAGGGTGTGGTAATGACCATGTTACAACACTAGGGGTGGTAATTACCATGTTACAACACTAGGGGGTGGTAATGACCATGTTACAACACTAGGGGTGGTAATGACCATGTTATAACACTAAGGATTGTAATGACCATGTTATAACACGGGATTGTAATGACCATGTTACAACACTAGGGGGCGGTAATGATCATGTTATAACAGTAGGGGGTGGTAACAACCATGTTATAACACTAGGGACCATGTTACAACACTAGGGGATTGTAATGACTGTTACAACACTAGGGTGTGGTAATGACCATGTTATAACACTAGGGATTGTAATGACCATGTTACAACACTAGGGATTGTAATGACCATGTTACAACACTAGGGGGTGGAAATTACTATGTTACAACACTAGGGGTGGTAATGATCATGTTACAACACTAGGGATTGTAATGACCATGTTATAACACGAGGGATTGTAATGACCATGTTACAACACTAGGGGTGGTAATGACCACGTTACAACACTAGGGGTGGTAATGACCATGTTACAACACTAGGGATTGTAATGACCATATTATAACACTAGGGTGGGGAATGACCATGTTATAACACTAGGGATTGTAATGACCATGTTATAACACTAGGGGATTGTAATGACCATGTTACAACACTAGGGGGTGGTAATGACCATGTTACAACACTAGGGGGTGGTAATGACCATGTTATAACACTAGGGTGTGGTAATGACCATGTTATAACACGAGGGATTGTAATGACCATGTTAGAACACTAGGGGGTGGTAATGACCATGTTACAACACTAGGGGGTGGTAATGACCATGTTACAACACTAGGGGGTGGTAATGACCATGTTACAACACTAGGGGGTGGTAATGACCATGTTACAACACTAGGGGGTGGTAATGACCATGTTACAACACTAGGGGGTGGTAATGACCATGTTACAACACAAGGGGGTGGTAATGACCATGTTATAACACTAGGGTGTGGTAATGACCATGTTATAACAGGAGGGATTGTAATGACCATGTTACAACACTAGGGGGTGGTAATGACCACGTTACAACACTAGGGGTGGTAATGATCATGTTACAACACTAGGGATTGTAATGACCATGTTATAACACAAGGGATTGTAATGACCACGTTACAACACTAGGGGGTGGTAATGACCACGTTACAACACTAGGGGGTGGTAATGACCATGTTACAACACTAGGGGGTGGTAATGACCATGTTACAACACTAGGGGTGGTAATGACCATGTTATAACGCTAGGGGATGTTAATGACCATGTTATATAACACTAGGGACCATGTTACAACACTAGACATTTACATTTAAGTCATTTATCAGACGCTCTTATCCAGAGCGACTTACAAATTGGTGCATTCACCTTATGACATCCAGTGGAACAGCCACTTTACAATAGTGCATCTAAATATTTTAAGGCAGGGGGGTAGAAGGATTACTTTATCCTATCCTAGGTATTCCTTAAAGATATGAAAGAGGTGGGGTTTCAGGTGTCTCCGGAAGGTGGTGATTGACTCCGCTGTCCTGGCGTCGTGAGGAGTTTGTTCCCACCATTGGGGGCCAA
>NW_025748434.1:5000-10000 GCF_021184085.1 Oncorhynchus gorbuscha
TATATAATATACATTACATATATAGTACCTGTCTATATAATACACATTACATATATAGTACCTGTCTATATAATACACATTACATATATATTACCTGTCTATATAATACACATTACATATATATTACCTGTCTATATAATACACATTACATATATATTACCTGTCTATATAATATACAGTACATATATAGTACCTGTCTATATAATATACATTACATATATAGTACCTGTCTGTAATACACATTACATATATAGTACCTGTCTATATAATATACAGTACATATATAGTACCTGTCTATATAATATACAGTACATATATAGTACCGGTCTATATAATATACAGTACATATATAGTACCTGTCTATATAATATACAGTACATATATAGTACCTGTCTATATAATATACAGTACATATATAGTACCTGTCTATATAATATACATTACATATATAGTACCTGTCTGTAATACACATTACATATATAGTACCTGTCTATATAATACACAGTACATATATAGTACCTGTCTATATAATATACAGTACATATATAGTACCTGTCTATATAATATACAGTACATATATAGTACCTGTCTGTAATACACATTACATATATAGTACCTGTCTATATAATACACATTACATATATAGTACCTGTCTATATAATATACATTACATATATATTACCTGTCTATATAATATACATTACATATATAGTACCTGTCTATATAATATACAGTACATATATAGTACCTGTCTATATAATATACATTACATATATAGTACCTGTCTATATAGTACATTTACATTTACATTTAAGTCATTTAGCAGACGCTCTTATCCAGAGCGACTTACAAATTGGTGCATTCACCTTATGACATCCAGTGGGACAGTCACTTAACAATAGTGCATCTAAAACTTAGGGGGGTGGGGTGAGAGGGATTACTTAACCTATCCTAGGTATTCCTTAAAGAGGTGGGGTTTCAGGTGTCTCCGGAAGGTGGTGATTGACTCCGCTGTCCTGGCGTCGTGAGGGAGTTTGTTCCACCATTGGGGGGCCAGGGCAGCGAACAGTTTTGACTGGGCTGAGCGGGAGCTGTACTTCCTCAGTGGTAGGGAGGCGAGCAGGCCAGAGGTGGATGAACGCAGTGCCCTTGTTTGGGTGTAGGGCCTGATCAGAGCCTGGAGGTACTGAGGTGCCGTTCCCCTCACAGCTCCGTAGGCAAGCACCATGGTCTTGTAGCGGATGCGAGCTTCAACTGGAAGCCAGTGGAGAGAACGGAGGAGCGGGGTGACGTGAGAGAACTTGGGAAGGTTGAACACCAGACGGGCTGCGGCGTTCTGGATGAGTTGAAGGGGTTTAATGGCACAGGCAGGGAGCCCAGCCAACAGCGAGTTGCAGTAATCCAGACGGGAGATGACAAGTGCCTGGATTAGGACCTGCGCCGCTTCCTGTGTGAGGCAGGGTCGTACTCTGCGGATGTTGTAGAGCATGAACCTACAGGAACGGGCCACCGCCTTGATGTTAGTTGAGAACGACAGGGTGTTGTCCAGGATCACGCCAAGGTTCTTGGCGCTCTGGGAGGAGGACACAATGGAGTTGTCAACCGTGATGGCGAGATCATGGAACGGGCAGTCCTTCCCCGGGAGGAAGAGCAGCTCCGTCTTGCCGAGGTTCAGCTTGAGGTGGTGATCCGTCATCCACACTGATATGTCTGCCAGACATGCAGAGATGCGATTCGCCACCTGGTCATCAGAAGGGGGAAAGGAGAAGATTAATTGTG
This sequence comes from Oncorhynchus gorbuscha, assembly GCF_021184085.1. Classification (NCBI taxonomy): domain Eukaryota; kingdom Metazoa; phylum Chordata; class Actinopteri; order Salmoniformes; family Salmonidae; genus Oncorhynchus; species Oncorhynchus gorbuscha. The sequence continues at coordinate 6,780 of NW_025748434.1, forward strand.
TGTCGTCTGCATAGCAATGATAAGAGAGACCATGTGAGGTTATGACAGAGCCAAGTGACTTGGTGTATAGCGAGAATAGGAGAGGGCCAAGAACAGAGCCCTGGGGGACACCAGTGGTGAGAGCGCGTGGTGAGGAGACAGATTCTCGCCACGCCACCTGGTAGGAGCGACCTGTCAGGTAGGACGCAATCCAAGCGTGGGCCGCGCCGGAGATGCCCAACTCGGAGAGGGTGGAGAGGAGGATCTGATGGTTCACAGTATCGAAGGCAGCCGATAGATCTAGAAGGATGAGAGCAGAGGAGAGAGAGTTAGCTTTAGCAGTGCGGAGCGCCTCCGTGATACAGAGGAGAGCAGTCTCAGTTGAATGACTAGTCTTGAAACCTGACTGATTTGGATCAAGAAGGTCATTCAGAGAGAGATAGCGGGAGAGCTGGCCAAGGACGGCACGTTCAAGAGTTTTGGAGAGAAAAGAAAGAAGGGATACTGGTCTGTAATTGTTGACATCGGAGGGATCGAGTGTAGGTTTTTTCAGAAGGGGTGCAACTCTCGCTCTCTTGAAGACGGAAGGGACGTAGCCAACGGTCAGGGATGAGTTGATGAGCGAGGTGAGGTAAGGGAGAAGGTCTCCGGAAATGGTCTGGAGAAGAGAGGAGGGGATAGGGTCAAGCGGGCAGGTTGTTGGGCGGCCGGCCGTCACAAGACGCGAGATTTCATCTGGAGAGAGAGGGGAGAAAGAGGTCAGAGCACAGGGTAGGGCAGTGTGAGCAGAACCAGCGGTGTCGTTTGACTTAGCAAACGAGGATCGGATGTCGTCGACCTTCTTTTCAAAATGGTTGACGAAGTCATCTGCAGAGAGGGAGGAGGGGGGGGAGGGGGCGGAGGATTCAGGAGGGAGGAGAAGGTGGCAAAGAGCTCCCTAGGGTTAGAGGCAGATGCTTGGAATTTAGCGTGGTAGAAAGTGGCTTTAGCAGCAGAGACAGAGGAGGAAAATGTAGAGAGGAGGGAGTGAAAGGATGCCAGGTCCGCAGGGAGGCGAGTTTTCCTCCATTTCCGCTCGGCTGCCCGGAGCCCTGTTCTGTGAGCTCGCAATGAGTCATCGAGCCACGGAGCGGGAGGGGAGGACCGAGCCGGCCTGGAGGATAGGGGACATAGAGAGTCAAGGGATGCAGAGAGGGAGGAGAGGAGGGTTGAGGAGGCAGAATCAGGAGATAGGTGGGAGAAGGTTTGAGCGGAGGGAAGAGATGATAGGATGGAAGAGGAGAGAGTAGCGGGGAGAGAGAGCGAAGGTTGGGACGGCGCGATACCATCCGAGTAGGGGCAGTGTGGGAGGTGTTGGATGAGAGCGAGAGGGAAAAGGATACAAGGCAGTGGTCGGAGACTTGGAGGGGAGTTGCAATGAGGTTAGTGGAAGAACAGCATCTAGTAAAGATGAGGTCGAGCGTATTGCCTGCCTTGTGAGTAGGGGGGGAAGGTGAGAGGGTGAGGTCAAAAGAGGAGAGGAGTGGAAAGAAGGAGGCAGAGAGGAAAGAGTCAAAGGTAGACGTGGGGAGGTTAAAGTCGCCCAGAACTGTGAGAGGTGAGCCGTCCTCAGGAAAGGAGCTTATCAAGGCATCAAGCTCATTGATGAACTCTCCGAGGGAACCTGGAGGGCGATAAATGATAAGGATGTTAAGCTTGAAAGGGCTAGTAACTGTGACAGCATGGAATTCTGTCACAGTTTATATAGACAGTACCTGTCTATATAATACACATTACATATATAGTACCTGTCTATATAATACACATTACATATATAGTACCTGTCTATATAATACACATTACATATATATTACCTGTCTATATAATACACATTACATATATATTACCTGTCTATATAATATACAGTACATATATAGTACCTGTCTATATAATATACATTACATATATAGTACCTGTCTGTAATACACATTACATATATAGTACCTGTCTATATAATACACATTACATATATAGTACCTGTCTATATAATATACAGTACATATATAGTACCTGTCTATATAATACACATTACATATATATTACCTGTCTATATAATATACATTACATATATAGTACCTGTCTATATAAAACACATTACATATATAGTACCTGTCTATATAATACACATTACATATATAGTACCTGTCTATATAATACACATTACATATATATTACCTGTCTATATAATATACAGTATATATATAGTACCTGTCTGTATAGTACCTGTCTGTATAATACACATTACATATATAGTACCTGTCTATATAGTACACATTACATATATAGTACCTGTCTATATAATACACATTACATATATAGTACCTGTCTATATAATACACATTACATATATAGTACCTGTCTATATAATACACATTACATATATAGTACCTGTCTATATAATACACATTACATATATATTACCTGTCTATATAATATACAGTATATATATAGTACCTGTCTGTATAATACACATTACATATATAGTACATGTCTATATAGTACACATTACATATATAGTACCTGTCTATATAATATACAGTACATATATAGTACCTGTCTATATAATATACAGTACATATATAGTACCTGTCTATATAATACACATTACATATATAGTATCTGTCTATATAATATACAGTATATATATAGTACCTGTCTATATAGTACACATTACATATATAGGACCTGTCTATATAATATACAGTATATATATAGTACCTGTCTATATAATACACATTACATATATATTACCTGTCTATATAATATACATGCCACATAGACTGAGTTGACAAAACATTAAGAACACGTTCTCTTTCCAGGACACAGACTGACCAGGTGAGTCCAGGTGAAAGCTATGATCCCTTATTGATGTCACCACTTTAAATCAGTGTAGATGTAGAAGGGGAGGAGACATGGATTGTGTGTGTGTGTGTGTGTGTGTGTGTGTGTGTGTGTGTGTGTGTGTGTGTGTGTGTGTGTGTGTGTGTGTGTGTGTGTGTGTGTGTGTGTGTGTGTGTGTGTGTGTGTGTGTGTGTGTGTGTGTGTGTGTGTGCGTGTGTGTGTTGGCTGTGATAAGACTATTCCTTAGTGTGTGTGTGTGTAATACACATGACATATATATGTATATATATATATAGAGAGAGAGAGAGAGAGAGACTATTCCTCAGTGTTTTCCCCACACAGCCTGAGGGCAACATCTCAGT
>NW_025748434.1:15000-22500 GCF_021184085.1 Oncorhynchus gorbuscha
CTGTGACTATTATAACCTACCCAAACCCGAGACCCTGGATGGATGGATGGATGGATGGATGGATGTGTATAGGAGACGTTGTCCCCACTGTGACTATTATAACCTACCCAAACCAGAGACCCTGGATGGATGGATGGATGGATGGATGGATGTGTATAGGAGACGTTGTCCCCACTGTGACTATTATAACCTACCCAAACCAGAGACCCTGGATGGATGGATGGATGGATGGATGGATGGATGTGTATAGGAGACGTTGTCCCCACTGTGACTATTATAACCTACCCAAACCCGAGACCCTGGATGGATGGAAGTGTAGAGGAGACGTTGTCCCCACTGTGACTATTATAACCTACCCAAACCCGAGACCCTGGATGGATGGAAGTGTAGAGGAGACGTTGTCCCCACTGTGACTATTATAACCTACCCAAACCAGAGACCCTGGATGGATGGATGGATGGATGGAAGTGTAGAGGAGACGTTGTCCCCACTGTGACTATTATAACCTACCCAAACCAGAGACCCTGGATGGATGCAAGTGTAGAGGAGACGTTGTCCCCACTGTGACTATTATAACCTACCCAAACCAGAGACCCTGGATGGATGGAAGTGTAGAGGAGACGTTGTCCCCACTGTGACTATTATAACCTACCCAAACCAGAGACCCTGGGTGGATGGATGTAAGTGTAGAGGAGACGTTGTCCCCACTGTGACTATTATAACCTACCCAAACCAGAGACCCTGGATGGATGGAAGTGTAGAGGAGACGTTGTCCCCACTGTGACTATTATAACCTACCCAAACCAGAGACCCTGGATGGATGTATGGATGGATGGAAGTGTAGAGGAGACGTTGTCCCCACTGTGACTATTATAACCTACCCAAACCAGAGACCCTGGATGGATGGATGGATGGATGGATGGATGTGTATAGGGGACGTTGTCCCCACTGTGACTATTATAACCTACCCAAACCCGAGACCCTGGATGGATGGAAGTGTAGAGGAGACGTTGTCCCCACTGTGACTATTATAACCTACCCAAACCCGAGACCCTGGATGGATGGATGTGTAGAGGAGACGTTGTCCCCACTGTGACTATTATAACCTACCCAAACCAGAGACCCTGGATGGATGGAAGTGTAGAGGAGACGTTGTCCCCACTGTGACTATTATAACCTACCCAAACCAGAGACCCTGGATGGATGGATGGATGGATGGATGTGTATAGGAGACGTTGTCCCCACTGTGACTATTATAACCTACCCAAACCCGAGACCCTGGATGGATGGAAGTGTAGAGGAGACGTTGTCCCCACTGTGACTATTATAACCTACCCAAACCCGAGACCCTGGATGGATGGATGTGTAGAGGAGACGTTGTCCCCACTGTGACTATTATAACCTACCCAAACCAGAGACCCTGGATGGATGGATGGATGGATGGATGGATGTGTATAGGAGACGTTGTCCCCACTGTGACTATTATAACCTACCCAAACCCGAGACCCTGGATGGATGGAAGTGTAGAGGAGACGTTGTCCCCACTGTGACTATTATAACCTACCCAAACCAGAGACCCTGGATGGATGGATGGATGGATGGAAGTGTAGAGGAGACGTTGTCCCCACTGTGACTATTATAACCTACCCAAACCAGAGACCCTGGATGGATGCAAGTGTAGAGGAGACGTTGTCCCCACTGTGACTATTATAACCTACCCAAACCAGAGACCCTGGATGGATGGAAGTGTAGAGGAGACGTTGTCCCCACTGTGACTATTATAACCTACCCAAACCAGAGACCCTGGGTGGATGGATGTAAGTGTAGAGGAGACGTTGTCCCCACTGTGACTATTATAACCTACCCAAACCAGAGACCCTGGATGGATGGAAGTGTAGAGGAGACGTTGTCCCCACTGTGACTATTATAACCTACCCAAACCAGAAACCCAGGATGGATGGATGGATGGATGGATGGATGGATGGATGGATGGATGGATGGATGGATGGAAGTGTAGAGGAGACGTTGTCCCCACTGTGACTATTATAACCTACCCAAACCAGAGACCCTGGATGGATGGATGGATGGATGGATGGATGGAAGTGTAGAGGAGACGTTGTCCCCACTGTGACTATTATAACCTACCCAAACCAGAGACCCTGGATGGATGTATGGATGGATGGAAGTGTAGAGGAGACGTTGTCCCCACTGTGACTATTATAACCTACCCAAACCAGAGACCCTGGATGGATGGATGGATGGATGGATGGATGGATGGATGGATGGAAGTGTAGAGGAGACGTTGTCCCCACTGTGACTATTATAACCTACCCAAACCAGAGACCCTGGATGGATGGAAGTGTAGAGGAGACGTTGTCCCCACTGTGACTATTATAACCTACCCAAACCAGAGACCCTGGATGGATGGATGGATGGATGGATGGATGGATGGATGGATGGATGTGTATAGGAGACGTTGTCCCCACTGTGACTATTATAACCTACCCAAACCCGAGACCCTGGATGGATGGAAGTGTAGAGGAGACGTTGTCCCCACTGTGACTATTATAACCTACCCAAACCCGAGACCCTGGATGGATGGATGTGTAGAGGAGACGTTGTCCCCACTGTGACTATTATAACCTACCCAAACCAGAGACCCTGGATGGATGGAAGTGTAGAGGAGACGTTGTCCCCACTGTGACTATTATAACCTACCCAAACCAGAGACCCTGGATGGATGGATGGATGGAAGTGTAGAGGAGACGTTGTCCCCACTGTGACTATTATAACCTACCCAAACCAGAGACCCAGGATGGATGGATGGATGGATGGATGGATGGATGGATGGATGGATGGATGGATGGAAGTGTAGAGGAGACGTTGTCCCCACTGTGACTATTATAACCTACCCAAACCAGAGACCCAGGATGGATGGATGGATGGAAGTGTAGAGGAGACGTTGTCCCCACTGTGACTATTATAACCTACCCAAACCAGAGACCCTGGATGGATGGATGGATGGAAGTGTAGAGGAGACGTTGTCCCCACTGTGACTATTATAACCTACCCAAACCAGAGACCCTGGATGGATGGATGGATGGATGGATGGATGGATGGATGGATGGATGGATGGATGGATGGAAGTGTGACTTGTCCCCATACTATTATAACCTACCCAAACCAGAGACCCTGGATGGATGGATGGATGGATGGATGGATGGATGGAAGTGTAGAGGAGACGTTGTCCCCACTGTGACTATTATAACCTACCCAAACCAGAGACCCTGGATGGATGGATGGATGGATGGAAGTGTAGAGGAGACGTTGTCCCCACTGTGACTATTATAACCTACCCAAACCAGAGACCCTGGACGGGTGGCGGCATTCGCACACAAAAAGAAAAAAACTGAAAGCACGAACCACCGTATTTATAACCATGGAAAAGATGACTGGGAATATGTCCCTAAAATATATCAACAGTGTAGTTATTATCTCCGCAAGACAATCGAAACGTCGGTGTACCCAGACTGCTGTGCATTTTTTAAATGTTACCTTTATTTAACCTTTATTTAACCTTTATTTAACCTTTATTTAACCAGGCAAGTCAGTTAAGAACACATTCTTATTTAACCTTTATTTAACCTTTATTTAACCTTTATTTAACCAGGCAAGTCAGTTAAGAACACATTCTTATTTAACCTTTATTTAACCTTTATTTAACCTTTATTTAACCAGGCAAGTCAGTTAAGAACACATTCTTATTTAACCTTTATTTAACCTTTATTTAACCTTTATTTAACCAGGCAAGTCAGTTAAGAACACATTCTTATTTTACCTTTATTTAACCAGGCAAGTCAGTTAAAAACAAATTCTTATTTTCAATGACGGCCTAGGAACAGTGGGTTAACTGCCTGTTCAGGGGCAGAATGACAGATTTGTACCTTGTCAGCTCAGGGGTTTGAACTTGCAACCTTCCAGTCACTAGTCCAACGCTCTAACCACTAGGCTACCCTGCCGCCTCTACACTCTAACCACTAGGCTACCTGCCTCCTCTAACCACTAGGCTACCTGCCTCCTCTACACTCTAACCACTAGGCTACCTGCCTCCTCTAACCACTAGGCTACCTGCCTCCTCTACACTCTAACCACTAGGCTACCTGCCTCCTCTACACTCTAACCACTAGGCTACCTGCCTCCTCTACACTCTAACCACTAGGCTACCTGCCTCCTCTACACTCTAACCACTAGACTACCTACCTCCTCTACACTCTAACCACTAGGCTACCTACCTCCTCTACACTCTAACCACTAGGCTACCTGCCTCCTCTACACTCTAACCACTAGGCTACCTACCTCCTCTACACTCTAACCACTAGGCTACCTACCTCCTCTACACTCTAACCACTAGGCTACCTGCATCCTCTACACTCTAACCACTAGGCTACTTGCCTCCTCTACACTCTAACCACTAGGCTACCTACCTCCTCTACACTCTAACCACTAGGCTACCTGCCTCCTCTACACTCTAACCACTAGGCTACCTGCCTCCTCTCTAACCACTCTAACCACTAACCACTACCTACCTCCTCTACACTCTAACCACTAGGCTACCTACCTCCTCTACACTCTAACCACTAGGCTACCTACCAACCACTAGGCTACCTACCTCCTCTACACTCTAACCACTAGGCTACCTGCTGCTCTACACTCTAACCACGAGGCTACCTATTACCTCTAACCACTGGCTACCTACTTCTACATAACCACTAGGCTACCTGCATCCTCTACACTCTAACCATCCCTACCACATTGTCCATTCTGGCTGCTGCTACTCTCTGTTATTACCTATGTCACTTTAATAACTCCACCGACATGTACTTAATATCCCATAATCCATCTGGACAGGAGGAATAACTCTACCTACATGTACCTAATATCCCATAACCCATCTGGACAGGAGGAATAACTCTACCTACATGTACCTAATATCCCATAACCCATCTGGACAGGAGGAATAACTCTACCGACATGTACCTAATATCCCATAACCCATCTGGACAAGAGGAATACCTCTACCTACATGTACCTAATATCCCATAACCCATCTGGACAAGAGGAATACCTATGTGAGAATGCTGTTCATCGACTACAGCTCAGCATTTAACACCATGGTACCTTCCAAACTCATCATTAAGCTTGAGACCCTGGGACTCGACCCCGCTCTGTGCAACTGGGTACTGGAATTACTGACGGGCCGCCCCCAGGTAGTGAGGGTAGGTAACAATTTCTCCACCCCGCTGATCCTCAACACTGGGGCCCCACAAGGGTGTGTTCTCAGCCCTCTCCTGTACTCCCTGTTCACCCACGACTGCGTGGCCATGCACTCCTCCAACTCAATCATCAAGTTTGCAGACAACACTACAGTAGTAGGCTTGATTACCAACAACGACGAGACGGCCTACAGGGAGGAGGTGAGGGCCCTCGGAGTGTGGTGTCAGGAAAACAACCTCTCACTCAACGTCAACAAAAAAAAGGAGATGGTCGTGGACTTCAGGAAACAGCAGAGGGAGCTCCCGCCATCCACATCAACAGGACCGCAGTGGAGAAGGTGGAAAGTTTTAAGTTCCTCGGCGTACACATCACAGACAAGCTGAAATGGTCCACCCACACAGACAGCGTGATGGCGCAACAGAGGCGCAACAGCACCTCTTCAACCTCAAGAGGCTGACAAAATTTGGCTTGTCACCTAAAACCCTCACAAACTTTTACAGATGCACAATTGAGAGCATCCTGTCGGGCAGTGTCACCGCCTGGTATGGCAACTGCTCTGCCCACAACCGCAAGGCTCTCCAGAGGGTAGTGAGGTCTGCACAACGCATCACCGGGGACAAACTACCTGCCCTCCAGGACACCTACACCACCCGATGTCACAGGAAGGCCAAAAAAGATCATCAAGGACAACAACCATCTGAGCCACTGCCTGTTCACCCCGCTATCATCCAGACGGCGAGGTCAGTACAGGTGCATCAAAGCAGGGACCCGAGAGACTGAAAAACAGCTTCTATCTCAAGGCCATCAGACTGTTAAACAGCCATCACTAACACAGAGAGGCCGCTGCCAACACACTGACTCAAAATCATTGGCCACTTTTAACAAATGGATCACTAGTCACTTTATATAATGTTTACATACCCTACATTACTCATCTCATATGTATATACTGTATTCTATACTATTCTACTGTATCTTAGTCTATGTATTACTCGTCTCATATGTATATACTGTATTCTATACTATTCTACTGTATCTTAGTCTATGCATTACTCATTTCATCTGTATATCATGTATTTTATAGCATCTTAGCCTATGCTGCTCGGTCATCGCTCATCCATATATTTATATGTACATACATACATTACTTAGATTTGTTTGTGTTTTTGTTCAACCTGATGATATTGAACCCTCCCCCAACAGCAGTCTGTTCAGAGGGATGTGTGAAGACTAGTGTTGTTGTGTTCAACAGTAACTGATGGGTTCAACAGTAACTGATGGGTTCAACAGTAACTGATGGGTTCAACAGTAACTGATGGGTTCAGTAGTAACTGATGGGTTTAACAGTAACTGATGGGTTCAACAGTAACTGATGGGTTCAACAGTAACTGATGGGTTCAACAGTAACTGATGGGTTCAACAGTAACTGATGGGTTCAACAGTAACTGATGGGTTCAACAGTAACTGATGGGTTCAGTAGTAACTGATGGGTTCAACAGTAACTGATGGGTTCAACAGTAACTGATGGGTTCAGTAGTAACTGATGGGTTCAGTAATAACTGATGGGTTCAGTAGTAACTGATGGGTTCAGTAGTAACTGATGGGTTCAACAGTAACTGATGGGTTCAACAGTAACTGATGGGTTCAACAGTAACTGATGGGTTCAGTAGTAACTGATGGGTTCAGTAGTAACTGATGGGTTTAACAGTAACTGATGGGTTCAACAGTAACTGATGGGTTCAACAGTAACTGATGGGTTCAACAGTAACTGATGGGTTCAGTAGTAACTGATGAGTTCAACAGTAACTGATGGGTTCAGTAGTAACTGATGGGTTCAACAGTAACTGATGGGTTCAACAGTAACTGATGGGTTCAACAGTAACTGATGGGTTCAACAGTAACTGATGGGTTCAGTAGTAACTGATGGGTTCAGTAGTAACTGATGGGTTTAACAGTAACTGATGGGTTCAACAGTAACTGATGGGTTCAGCAGTAACTGATGGGTTCAGTAGTAACTGATGGGTTCAGTAGTAACTGATGGGTTCAGTAGTAACTGATGGGTTCAACAGTAACTGATGGGTTCAACAGTAACTGATGGGTTCAACAGTAACTGATGGGTTCAACAGTATCTGATGGGTTCAACAGTAACTGATGGGTTTAACTAGATGTTATTGACCCCCCCACCCCCATAGCAGTCTGTTCAGAGGGATGTGTGTAGACTAGTGT
>NW_025748434.1:25000-35062 GCF_021184085.1 Oncorhynchus gorbuscha
GGGCACTACCCCTAACCTCATCCTCTGTGCAGGGGGCTGGGCACTACTGGTGAGTTGTACCAGAGGACTGTGGGTTGTTCTCCCCCCTGTACTAGAGGACTATGAGTTGCTGCCCACCCCTGTATTAGAGGACTGTGAGTTGTTGCCCCCCCTGTACTAGAGGACTGTGAGTTGCTGCCCACCCCTGTATTAGAGGACTGTGAGTTCCTGCCCACCCCTGTACTAGAGGACTGTGAGTTGCTGCCCACCCCTGTATTAGAGGACTGTGAGTTGCTGCCCCCTGTACTAGACGACTGTGAGTTGCTGCCCCTGTACTAGAGGACTGTGAGTTGCTGCCCCCTGTACTAGAGGACTGTGAGTTGCTGCCCCCTGTACTAGAGGACTGTGAGTTGTTGCCCACCCCTGTACTAGAGGACTGTGAGTTGTTGCCCACCCCTGTACTAGAGGACTGTGAGTTTCTGCCCACCCCCTGTACTAGAGGACTGTGAGTTGTTGCCCACCTCTGTACTAGAGGACTGTAAGTTGCTGCCCCCTGTACTAGAGGACTGTGAGTTGCTGCCCACCCCCTGTACTAGAGGACTGTGAGTTGTTGCCCCCTGTACGAGAGGACTGTGAGTTGTTGCCCCCTGTACTAGAGGACTGTGAGTTGCTGCCCACCCCTGTACTAGAGGACTGTGAGTTGTTGCCCACCCCTGTACTAGAGGACTGTGAGTTGTTGCCCCCTGTACTAGAGGACTGTGAGTTGCCCCATCCCCTGTACTAGAGGACTGTGAGTTGTTGCCCATCCCCCTGTACTAGAGGACTGTGAGTTCCTTCCCACCCCCTGTACTAGAGGACTGTGACTGCCCACCCCTGTACTAGAGGACTGTGAGTTGCTGCCCACCCCCTGTACTAGAGGACTGTGAGTTGCTGCCCACCCCCTGTACTAGAGGACTGTGAGTTGCTGCCCACCCCCTGTACTAGAGGACTGTGAGTTCCTGCCCACCGCCTGTACTAGAGGACTGTGAGTTCCTGCCCACCCCCTGTACTAGAGGACTGTGAGTTGCTGCCCACCCCTGTACTAGAGGACTGTGAGTTGCTGCCCTATGTACTAGAGGACTGTGAGTTGCTGCCCCCTGTACTAGAGGACTGTGAGTTGCATCACCTGTACTAGAGGACTGTGAGTTGCTGCCCACCCCCTGTACTAGAGGACTGTGAGTTGCTGCCCACCCCCTGTACTAGAGGACTGTGAGTTGCTGCCCACCCACTCAACTAGAGGACTGTGAGTTGCTGCCCACCCCCTGTACTAGAGGACTGTGAGTTGTTGCCCACCCCTGTACTAGAGGACTGTGAGTTGCTGCCCACCCCCTGCACTAGAGGACTGTGAGTTGTTGCCCACCCCCTGTACTAGAGGACTGTGAGTTGCTGCCCACCCCCTGCACTAGAGGACTGTGAGTTGCTGCCCACCCGCTGCACTAGAGAACTGTGAGTTGTTGCCCACCCCCTGTACTAGAGGACTGTGAGTTGCTGCCCACCCCCTGCACTAGAGGACTGTGAGTTGCTGCCCACCCCTGTACTAGAGGACTGTGAGTTGCTGCCCACCCCCTGCACTAGAGGACTGTGAGTTGCATCCCCTGTACTAGAGGACTGTGAGTTGCTGCCCACCCCTGTACTAGAGGACTGTGAGTTGCTGCCCACCCCCTGTACTAGAGGACTGTGAGTTGCTGCCCACCCCTGCACTAGAGGACTGTGAGTTGCTGCCTACCCCCTGTACTAGAGGACTGTGAGTTGCTGCCCCCTGTACTAGAGGACTGTGAGTTGCTGCCCACCCCAGTACTAGAGGACTGTGAGTTGCATCCCCTGTACTAGAGGACTGTGAGTTGCATCCCCTGTACTAGAGGACTGTGAGTTGCTGCCCACCCCCTGTACTAGAGGACTGTGAGTTGCTGCCCCCTGTACTAGAGGACTGTGAGTTGTTGCCCACCCCCTGTACTAGAGGACTGTGAGTTGTTGCCCACCTCCTGTACTAGAGGACTGTGAGTTGTTGCCCACCCCCTGTACTAGAGGACTATGAGTTGCTGCACACCCCCTGTACTAGAGGACTGTGAGTTGTTGCCCCCTGTACTAGAGGACTGTGAGTTTCTGCCCACCCCCTGTACTAGAGGACTGTGAGTTTCTGCCCACCCCTGTACTAGAGGACTGTGAGTTGCTGCCCCCTGCACTAGAGGACTGTGAGTTGCTGCCCCCTGCACTAGAGGACTGTGAGTTGCTGCCCACCCCTGTACTAGAGGACTGTGAGTTGCTGCCCACCCCCTGCACTAGAGGACTGTGAGTTGTTGCCCACCCCTGCACTAGAGGACTGTGAGTTGTTTCCCACCCCTGTACCCCTGTACTAGAGGACTGTGAGTTGCTGCCCACCCCTGTACTAGATGACTGTGAGTTGCTGCCCACCCCTGTACTAGAGGACTGTGAGTTGCTGCCCACCCCCTGTACTAGAGGACTGTGCGTTGCTGCCCCCTGTACTAGAGGACTGTGAGTTGTTGCCCACCCCTGTATTAGAGGACTGTGAGTTGCATCCCCTGTACTAGAGGACTGTGAGTTGCTGCCCACCCCTGCACTAGAGGACTGTGAGTTGCTGCCCACCCCTGTACTAGATGACTGTGAGTTGCTGCCCACCCCTGTACTAGAGGACTGTGAGTTGCTGCCCACCCCCTGTACTAGAGGACTGTGAGTTGCTGCCCACCCCTGTACTAGAGGACTGTGAGTTGTTGCCCACCCCCTGTACTAGAGGACTGTGAGTTGCTGCCCACCCCTGTACTAGAGGACTGTGAGTTGCTGCCCACCCCTGCACTAGAGGACTGTGAGTTGCTGCTCACCCCCTGTACTAGAGGACTGTGAGTTGCTGCCCCCCCTGTACTAGAGGACTGTGAGTTGCTGCCCACCCCTGTACTAGAGGACTGTGAGTTGCTGCCCACCCCCTGTACTAGAGGACTGTGAGTTGCTGCCCACCCCTAGAGGACTGTGACTAGAGGACTGTGAGTTGCTGCCCACCCCTGACTAGAGGACTGTGAGTTGCTGCCCACCCCTGAACTAGAGGACTGTGAGTTGCTGCCCACCCCCTGCACTAGAGGACTGTGAGTTGCTGCCCACCCCCTGCACTAGAGGACTGTGAGTTGCTGCCCACCCCCTGCACTAGAGGACTGTGAGTTGCTGCCCACCCCCTGTACTAGAGGACTGTGAGTTGTTGCCCACCCCCTGCAGTAGAGGACTGTGAGTTGCTGCCCACCCCTGTAGTAGAGGACTGTGAGTTGCTGCCCACCCCCTGCACTAGAGGACTGTGAGTTGCTGCCCACCCCTGCACTAGAGGACTGTGAGTTGCTGCCCACCCCCTGAACTAGAGGACTGTGAGTTGCTGCCCACCCTCTGTACTAGAGGACTGTGAGTTGTTGCCCACCCCCTGCACTAGAGGACTGTGAGTTGCTGCCCACCCCCTGTAGTAGAGGACTGTGAGTTGCTGCCCACCCCCTGCACTAGAGGACTGTGAGTTGCTGCCCACCCCTGTACTAGAGGACTGTGAGTTGTTGCCCACCCCCTGCACTAGAGGACTGTAAGTTGCTGCCCACCCCTGCACTAGAGGACTGTGAGTTGCTGCCCACCCCCTGCACTAGAGGACTGTGAGTTGCTGCCCACCCCCTGTACTAGAGGACTGTGAGTTGCTGCCCACCCCAGTACTAGAGGACTGTGAGTTGCATCCCCTGTACTAGAGGACTGTGAGTTGCTGCCCACCCCCTGTACTAGAGGACTGTGAGTTGCTGCCCACCCCAGTACTAGAGGACTGTGAGTTGCATCCCTGTACTAGAGGACTGTGGGTAGGTGATGTAGGGTCACTAGGGTATGAAGACAGATCAGTGGTTAGGACCAGCCACTATCTACTCCAGGGTGAGGGGAGGGTCGACAAGAGGAGGGGACCCGTTTGAGCTTTTGAACTTTGAACTGTGAACTTTAACCCCTGGCCTCAGTAGCAGGGAGCACTGAGAGGCTTCCACTACTTCTCTGTTTATATCTATATCAGTTCTTAGGGTTTTGTAAAATCCCCAGGTTTTCCCAGAATTCCTGATTGGTTGGTTGGGCTCCGGATTCCCTCTTGATTCCAGGAATCTTCCAACCAGGATTTCTGGAAAAATGAGAATGTGCGGTGAGGGGGGTTAACCAGAATTTTCCAACCCTACCGGTTATATTTAAATGAACAGGTTGACCCAACCCTGCCTTAACTCCTGATCTAGCATCAGTTTTGCCTTCTGACCTCTATTGGTAAAGGTAAGAGAGGACAGTCAGAAGACCTTAGGGGTTGCACAATTCTGCCAACTTCCCCCCAAAATTCCCAGGTTTTCCAGAATCCCCAGTGGGAGGAATCTAGGATTTTCTAGGATTTCTGGGAAAGTTACAGGGATATTTTAAACCACAATGACAGCTGATCTTAGATTTTGTGGTTAGGAGGTTAACTTTAACCTGGAGTATATTTAACTCTTAGATGGTAAATGTTATATAATTGGTGCTTCCTTCTTCTCTTTTACTTCCTCATACCAGTCTGTCACTTCCTGTCCTTCTTCTCTTTACTCTCTCATGCCAGTCTGTCACTTCCTGTCCTTCTTCTCTTTACTCTCTCATACCAGTCTGTCACTTCCTGTCCTTCCTTTACTTCATACCAGTCTGTCACTTCCTGTCCTCCTTCTTTACTCTCTCATACCAGTCTGTCACTTCCTGTCCTTTTCTCTTTTTCACCTGAAACTCTTTAAAAAAATAACATGTCTGTCACTTCCTGTCCTTCTCACTCTGTCACTTCCTGTCCTTCTTCTCACCAGTCTGTCACTTCCTGTGTTTCTTCTCACCAGTCTGTCACTTCCTGTCCTTCTCATCTTTTTTACCTGAAACTCTTTAAAAAAAAACATATGTTGTCTGTACGTCTCACCTGCCCTCACCCCCTCCTCATCCTCTGTCCCTCCTACCTCACCCCTCCTCATCCTCTGTCCCTCCTACCTCACCCCTCCTCACCCTCTGTCCCTCCCCCTTCTCCCTCCCCCTCCCCCCCGTTGCTCTATCTCTGTCCCTGCTCCCTCACCCCTCCTCACCCCTCATCACCCTCTGTCCCTTCTCCTCACCCCTCCTCATCCTCTGTCTCTCCTCCCTCCCCCCTTTCCTATATCTGTCCCTGCTCCCAGGTCCCACCCCTCACCCCTCTGTCCTTCTCCCCACCTCCTCACCCTCTGTCTCCCTCCCTCCCCTTTCCTATATCTCTGTCCCAGGTCCCTCACACCTCCTCACCCTCTGTCCCTCCTATCACCCCTCTCACCCTCTGTCTCTCCTACCTCACCCCTCCTCACTCTCTGTCTCTCCTACCTCACCCCTCCTCACCCTCTGTCCCTCCTCCCTGGTCCCTCACCCCCTCCTCACCCCTCCTCATCCTCTGTCTCTCCTACCTCACCCCTCCTCACCCTCTGTCTCTCCTACCTCACCCTCCTCACCCTCTGTCCCTCCTACCTCACCCCTCCTCACCCTTTGTCCCTCCTACCTCACCCCTCCTCATCCTCTGTCTCTCCTACCTCACCATTCATCACCCTCTGTCCTTCTCCCTCACCCCTCCTCACCCGTCCTCACCCTCTGTCCGTTCTCCCTCACCCTCCTCCTTCACCCCTCCTCACCCTCTGTCCCTGCTCCCTCACCCCTCCACACCCCTCCTCACCCTCTGTCCCTCCTACCTCACCCCTCCTCACCCTCTGTCCCTGCTCCCTCACCCTCCTCCCCCATTCCAAGAGCTTTCTAAACAAGGTCCTTATTGCCCTTCACTGTCACTTGTAGAATAGAACTTACGTTCCCTGCTCCCTCACCCCTCCTCACCCTCTGTCCCTGCTCCCTCACCCCTCCTCCCATTCCAAGAGCTTTCTAAAACAAGGTCCTTATTGCCCTTCACTGTCACTTGTAGAATAGAACTTACGTTCCCTGCTCCCTCACCCCTCCTCACCCCTCCTCACCCCCCTCACCCCCCTCACCCTCCTCCTCACCCCTCCCTCCCTCACCCCCTCAACCTCCCTCACCCCTCCTCACCCCTCCTCACTGTCACTTGTAGAGTAGAACTTACGTTTTGACGTGTTTTAAAGACAATGTGTTATAATGTTATAATATAATGTTATAATGTTGGCTCAACGTGGGAAACCTGGAGAGATGTGCATGAATAGAAGGAAGGATGTATTTGTTGAGTATTGGAATGGGGCCCGTGGGAAGGAAGGATGTTATTTGTAGAGTATTGGAATGGGGCCCTTGGGAAGGAAGGATGTATTTGTAGAGTATTGGAATGGGGCCCTTGGGAAGGAAGGATGTATTTGTTGAGTATTGGAATGGGGCCCTTGGGTTATTCACGGAAATTATGCTCCATCTTCTCAGCTGTCTCTCCTGGGCCCCTTCCTCTCTTCGGATGTATTTGTCTGAGTATTGGAATGGGGCCCTTGAGTTCCTTCACAGAAATTATGCTCCATCTTCTCCCTGTCTCTCCTTCTCTCTCTCCCCTCTCTCCTTCCTCTCCTTCTCTCTCCTTCCTCTCTTCCTTCTCTCTCCTTCCCTTCCTCTCTCTCCTTCCTCTCTCTCCTTCTCTCTCCCTTCCTCTCTCCTTCTCTCCCCTTCTCTCTCCCCCTTCTCTCTCCTTCCTCTCTCCCCTTCTCTCTCCTTCTCTCTCCCTTCCTCTCTCCTTCTCTCCCCTTCCTCTCTCCTTCTCTCTCTCCCTTCCTCTCTCCTTCTCTCCCCTTCCTCTCTTCATTCTCTCTCTCCTCCTCTCTTCTCTCTCTCCCCCACTCTCTCTCTATCCATCCCCCTCTTCTCCTCTCCTCCTATCTCTCCTCCCCCTCTCTCTTTCTCTCTCTCCCCCTTCTCTTTCTCTCTACACTGCCAGTCGTTCTATTCTCATGCCCAGACAATCACCACAGCCCACTTCAGTTCATCTAGTGACTCCTCATCCGTGGAAAGCTGTGTGTCAACCGTCATACATGTTACATACTGTAGCTGACATGTTACATACTGTAGCTGACATGTTACATACTGTACCTGACATGTTACATACTGTAGCTGACATGTTACATACTGTACCTGACATGTTACATGTTACATACTCTACCTGACATCATACATGCAGCAAAACACAAACTAACTCAAGGAGAGATGAGGGGGAGAGATAAGGAGAGAGAGAGGAGGGGGAGAGATAAGGAGAGAGAGAGGATGGGGAGAGATAAGGGGAGATGAGGGGGAGAGAAAAGGAGAGAGAGAGAGGGAGAGAAGAGGAGATAAGGGGGAGAGAGAGAAAGAGAGAGGAGAGAGTGAGGAGGGGGAGAGATAATGAGAGATGGGGGGGTAGAGAGGAGAGAGAGAGGAGGGGGAGAGAAAGGAGAGAAGGAGAGAGGAGGTGGAGAGAGAAGGAGAGACAGGAGGAGGAGAGAGAGATGGAGAGAGGAGGGGGGAGAGAGAAAGGAGAGAGAGAGAAAGGAGGTGGAGAGAGAAGGAGAGACATGGAAGGAGACAGGAGGGGGAGAGAGTGAGGAAAGAGAGAAGAGAGACGAGAGAGAGGAGCGAGAGACAGGGAGAGAGACAGAGGGAGAGGGACAGAGGGAGAGAGAGAGAGACATAGAGGGACAGAGGAAGAGAGAGAGAGAGAGACTAGAGAGAGAGATAGAGAGAGAGAGAGAGAGAGAGACATAGAGACAGGGAGAGTGACAGAGGAAGAGAGAGAGAGAGGGCGAGAGAGAGAGAGAGACAGAGAGAGAGAGAGAGAGAGAGAGAGAGAGAGAGACATAGAGAGAGAGAGACATAGGGAGGGACAGAGAGAGAGAGAGAGACAGAGAGAGAGAGACATAGAGGGACAGAGGAAGAAGAGAGAGAGAGAGAGAGATAGAGGGACAGAGGAAGAGAGAGAGAGAGAGAGAGAGAGAGAGAGAGAGAGAGAGAGAGAGAGAGAGAGAGAGAGAGAGACAGAGAGAGAGAGAGGAAGAGAGAGAGAGAGAGAGAGAGAGAGAGAGAGAGAGAGAGAGAGAGAGAGAGAGAGAGAGAGAGAGACACCGAGAGAGAGGAAGAGAGAGAGAGAGAGAGAGAACCTCCTGCATTATGTGTCTATCCCCCTTCTCTAAACGTTGACAAGTGTTTTATAGCGTAATAAACCATAGAAAAACAACACTAAGTTGACGATACAAATAGTCCACTTCTATCATGATAAATACGGAACAATAAAGGTGTTTTAAAGTCTCTAAACTGTCTCAGTTATCATGCTGTGCTCTATACTCTATACCATTGCAACGTGACCAAGTGGGGAGAGGTCAAAGGTTGAGCGCCCGGTCCAGATGACGAGCAGCGAGTGAAACGCGAAATGCTAATGATTTTAGCTTAACATACCGTAACTCCATTCACCTTGAATTAGCATCGTTTAGTGAAGGTACATATCGCGTTAAATTAGCATTTGTTAGCTTACATACCAATAGCACTAAATTAGCATTGTTAGCATACATACTTATAGCTAAATGATGTAATGCTAGACTATCGCCCTCAACCTCAAGCCACGCTATGTAATGCTAGGCTATGCTTATGTAATTTACTTAGTCCAAGATAGAAATACTATGACATATATATATAAAGACAGAAATAATATTATATACAGTATAGTACTTAGAAATACTATGACATATATATATATATATATATATAAAGACATAAATATATTATATACAGTACAATACTTAGAAATACTATGACATAGATATATATATACATATATATAAAGACAGAAATAATATTATATACAGTACAATACTTAGAAATACTATGACATATATATATATATATATATATATATATATATAAAGACAGAAATAATATTATATACAATTACCAATACTTAGAAATACTATGACATATATATACTTAGAAATACTATGATATATATATATATATATATATATATATATATATATATATATATATATAAAGACAGAAATATTAATATTATATACAGTACAGTACTTAGAAATACTATGACATAGATATATAGATATATATATAAAGACAGAAATAATATTATATACAGTACAATACTTAAAAATACTATGACATATATATATATATATATATATATATATATATAAAGATATAATATTATATACAGTACAATACTTAGAAATACTATGACATAGATATATAGATATATATATAAAGACAGAAATAATATTATATACAGTATAATACTTAGGAATTAAAAACATTTTTTAAAGAGTCAGTAGTCTTTATTTGTGTACTGTATGTGTCACGCCTTGACCGTAGAGAGCTTCTTTATATGTCTCTATTTTGGTTTGGTCAGGTGTGATTAGGGTGGGGCATTCTATGTCCCCTTTTCTATGATCTGTATTTCTATGTTATGGTCAAGTTTGGTGTGGTTCTCAATCAGAGGCAGCTGGCTGTCGTTGTTTCTGATTGAGAACCAAGAAAACAAAATGGTGGTCAAACTTTTCAAAATGGAGGACAAAGTCTAGGAAGTTTGACAGGCATAGGTCAGAGACTCTGAAGCAAAACACCCAGGTCTGGGATCGGCTCACTAATTTGAAATCCCTGCCGCCATTTTTTGCCATATTTCTAGGTAGTTTTTCACACAGGGGTTTTCAAGTGGTTATTTTCAGAGAGCTATTTAGGACTGTTTATTGTCTCTTTGCTATTTTTTGGCTTGTTGAAGTTGATTTAATAAAATATTGAATACTGGGTGCTTTGTCTGTTACTGATTGTGGAAAGGGATTGTTACACTATGTGTCTGTTCACCCTCTCCCCTCTGCCTTCTTTCCTCTCTCCCCTCTCTCCCCTCTCCCCTCTCTCCTCTCTCCCCTCTCTCCCCTCTGCCTTCTTTCCTCTCTCCTCTCTCCCCTCTCTCCTCTGCCTTCTTTCCTCTCTCCTCTCTCCCCTCTCTCCCTCTGCCTTCTCCCTCTCTCTCCTCTCTCCCTCTCTCTCCTCTCTCCTTCTCTCCTCTCTCCCCTCTCTCTCCTCTCTCCCTCTCTCTCCCCTCTCTCC
>NW_025748435.1:0-35055 GCF_021184085.1 Oncorhynchus gorbuscha
TGTATTCCTGGATAATGTATGTCTGAATAGTATATTCCTGGATAATGTATGTCTGAATAGTGTATTCCTGGATAATGTATGTTTGAATAGTGTATTTCTGGATAATGTATGCGTCTGAATAGTGTATTCCTGGATAATGTATGTCAGAATAGTAGAATGTCTGAATAGTGAAATGTCTGAATAGTGAATGTCTGAATAGTGAATGTCTGAATAGTGAATGTCTGAATAGTGAATGTTTGAATAGTTTGAATAGTGAATGTCTGAATAGTGAATGTCTGAATAGTGAATGTCTGAATAGTGTATGTCTGAATAGTGAATGTCTGAATAGTGAATGTCTGCTTGAATAGTGAATGTCTGAATAGTGAATGTCTGAATAGTGAATGTCTGGAATAGTGGAATGTCTGAATAGTGAATGTCTGAAGTGAAGGGATAGACTGTTTCTGCTGTGGACTCAGTATTCATCATAATCACTACTGTCTGGCTGTCCGATCTGGTTTGATGTGTCATGGTACTGCTCTTCAGATGTGGCTGAACATTGTATTGCTACATCATCCCAGTTATACAGACGTGTTGGCACATGACCAGTAAACGAACTGTGTGTATGCTGCCAGTTCCTGAGGCCATCGGGACATTTCCCAGGGCTTAGAGCGTCACAGGTGAGGAGGAGGAGATCTGTCAGGTCGCTGCCCTGGGGGAGGGTGTGTGTTCAGGGTGTGTGTTGTTGGGACATTGCCTGATGAAACATAAAGCATTAAACTCTGTGGCTGCTTTAGGAACCAACCTACTCCCTTAGTGGCCCTTTGAAGTTTCCATTGCGGGAAAATCAATAAAGAGGAAAACAGTGTGTCTGTCTTTGTCGTTCTGTCTGTCTGTCTGTGTGTGTGTGTGTGTGTGTGTGTGTGTGTGTGTGTGTGTGTGTGTGTGTGTGTGTGTGTGTGTGTGTGTGTGTGTGTGTGTGAGCAGAGTCAAGGGACATACTAGCATGGCTACCCCACCGAGGGGCTTTCCCAATTCCCACCTGCACCTTCTTCCCCAACCCCTCACCACCCCCCTCCCTCCCCACCTCCCTCCCTCCCCACACGCACCTCTTCCCAGGTGTATGCTGACTCTTTGATAGGCATGCTGGTGCTTCCCCCACCCACACACACACACACACACACACACACACACACACACACACACACACACACACACACACACACACACACACACACACACACACACACACACACACACACACACACACACACACACACACACACACACACACACACACACACACACACAGAGTTGACACAGCTGCATTGGAACAGGAACACTGCAGTGTGTTTCATATTAAATAAACACAGAACTCTGGCTCACTCTACACTTCACTCAATCCATCTCTTCCCTCATCCCCCTCTTCATCAATGCTGCCCAACCTCCAATCGTCTCATCCTCTCCCTTGACCCTCTTCTACTCACATCAATCCACCTCCACTCAATCCTCCTCTCCATCCTCCTCTCTCTACCTCTCCACCTCCCCTCAACCCTCTCCATCCCTCCTCCTCTCTCCACCCCTCCTCCCTCAACCCTCCATCCCTCCTCTCCAACTCTCCTCAACCTCCTTCCATCCCTCTCTCCACCTCCCCTCAACCCTCCTTCCACTTTCCACCTCCTCAACCCTCCTCTCCATCCCTCCTCTCTCCACCTCTCCTCAACCTCTGCCCACTTCTCTCCACCTCTCCCCTCAATCATCCTTTCCATCCCTCTCCACTTTCCTCAATCATCCTTTTCTTCATCCCCTCCACTTCCCCTCAATCCCTCTCCATCTTCCTCCTCCTCTTCCACCTCTCCCCTCAACCCTACTCTCCATCCCTCTCCTCCTCCTCCACCCTCTCCCCTCAATCCTCCTCTCCATCCCTCCCTCTCCTCTCTTCACTTCTCCTCAACCCTCTTCTGTTCTTCCCTATGCCTCTCTTCTACACCTCTCTCATCTCCATTCTCTACCCAGCTCCCCCCTGGTCTTCAGCTGTCCACATAGGGCAGCTCTTTGAAGAACTCTTTTGGTTCCAGATAGAAAACCCTTTTTGTTGAGGTAGAAGAACCATTGTAGGTTCAATGTGGACCCTTTTCACAGACGGTTCTACATGGAACCCAAGGGTTATACTTTGAACCAAAGGGTTCTCCTATGGTGTAGAAACTCATGGAAGTGTAGAAACTCATGGAACAGAATCCTCTCCATCTCTATGTCTGTCTTTCTCTCTTTCTCTCATTCTCCAGCTCTATACATTCTCTAATGGTTCCTGTTTCTGTGTGTAATTGATTTCTCTCTGGCTGAGGTTCTGTTGAAGGAGACCAGCAGCAGGCCTTACATACACACAACACTGTGTTTCCTTTAGCTGTCAATGTATGCGTACACATTACCTTCACTGTCTGTACCACTGATATCAATTTAAAGGACTTAGAGGATCAAAGTCACCTTAGATATCCCATTCTCTCTTATCGTTCTCCTTCCCCTCCCTGTCATCTCCCGTCTCTCCCTCTTTCCTCAATCTCCCTCTCTCTCTTTCCCTCCTCTATATCTCCTCTCCTGCACTCGCTCTCTTTCTCATCTCATCACAACAGTCTTTTAAGTGTGTCCTCAAGCTCTGTGTGCCACTAACTAGGCTAACCCTCCATTTTGTGGTTCTGTGGGATATGGGATTAGTCTAGATGGTTGTGTGTTTAGTATAGCAGAGATTTTCCAGGCCTTCCTTCCTCATATAGCTGCTGAAGAACTTCTCTTTTCAACTCCAGGCTGCTGCTGCTGCCAGGCCGACCAGGGGATTTAACCTCCCTGTCATTATAACTGTGGTTTTAATGGCTATTGAAACTTTCTGTGTGTTATGTGTGTGTGTGTGTGTGTGTGTGTGTGTGTGTGTGTGTGTGTGTGTGTGTGTGTGTGTGTGTGTGTGTGTGTGTGTGTGTGTGTGTGTGTGTGTGTGTGTGTGTGTGTGTGTGTGTGTGTGTGTGTGTGTGTGTGTGTGTGTGTGTGTGTGTGTGTGTGTGCGCGTGAGTGTGCGTGAGTGTTTCTGTGTCTGTGTGTGTTCGCATTTGCCCGTGTGCATGATTGCACCTAAGTGTGTGAGAGAGACTATCGTAGAGAATCACACAAAGAACCTCTCACACACCTTTCCATAACTACAGCTCCTAACTGTAATTGCAGGTTTTCATCCACTGCTGTTAAGAAGAGAGAGGGGAAGAGAGGAGGGGAGCTGGAACGAGCACAGTGAACGGGTACAGGGTGATTATTTTGTTTAATTGCTACTTTCAATCTCCAAAGGAGGTCTGGAGGAGATCAGAGAGAGAGAGAGAGAGAGAGAGAGAGAGAGAGAGAGAGAGAGAGAGAGAGAGAGAGAGAGAGAGAGAGAGAGAGAGAGAGAGAGAGAGAGAGAGAGAGAGAGAGGAGGTGGGGTGTAGGGTGAGAGGTGAACTACATGGACCATAGAGAGTGTAGGGTGAGAGGTGAACTACATGGACACAGAGAGTGTAGGGTGAGGAGTGAACTACATGGACCATAGAGAGTGTAGGGTGAGAGGTGAACTACATGGACCATAGAGAGTGTAGGGTGAGGGTGAACTACATGGACCATAGAGTGTAGGGTGAGGTGAACTACATGGACCATAGGGAAGTGTAGGGTGAGAGGTGAACACATGGACCATAGAGAGTGTAGGGTGAGAATTGAACTACATGGACCATAGAGAGTGTAGGATAAAGGGGGTGGGGTTCTATTACAGTAACACAGTTTGTTTCCCATTGAAGGGTTGCTGTGGAGATCCACCATCCAGGCCAGCGCTTTTATTTTCTCTCCTCCTCTAGCTGTGTGTCAACACGCTTTACTAGATCCACTTACTACAATTACTGTAATCTAGTTATTCCTGTGTTTGTGTGTGTGTGTCTTTGTGCCTTAGTGTGTTCCTTTCAACCGGTGGGTGAAAAGGTTTATTTGGGAATGAGCTCTAGCTATGTCCTTAGACACACACACAGAGCCAGCGAGGCGGCGGAGGAGTGTGGCGTGGGGGTCGAGGGATGAATGAAGGACAGGACAGAATAGCTCTGTGTGTTTACTTTGCTCTGCCCTCGCCTATTCAGCCTGGACATCTGATGAGACAGGGGCGATGGGACCTGCATTATAACCTAGAGAGAGAGAGAGAGAGAGAGAGAGAGAGAGAGAGAGAGAGAGAGAGAGAGAGAGAGAGAGAGAGAGAGAGCCTCTGGCTCCTGTCCCTAGTCAGATTCCCCCTTCTTTTGCAGGTTAGCCTTTTCAAATCAAATCAAATTGTATTGGTCACATATACATATTTAGCAGATGTTATTGCGGGTGTAGCAAAATGCTTGCCTTCCTAGCTCCAACATTGCAATAGTATCTAACAATTCACAACAATACAACACAAATCTAAAGTAAAATAATGGAAATATATCAATTCTACATTGAGCAATGTGGAGTGGCATTGACTAAAATACAGTATAATAGAATACAGTATATACATGAGATGAATAAAGCAGTATGTAAACATTATTTTAAACATGATTAAAGTGACTAATGTTCCATTAATAAAGTGACCAGTGATTCCATGTCTATGTATATTGGGCAGCAGCCTCTAAGGTGCAGGGTTGAGTAACCGGTGGTAGCCGGCTAGTGATGGTTATTTAACAGTCTGATGGCCTTGAGATGGGAGCTGTTTTCAGTCTCATCTTTGATGCACCTGTACTGACCTCGCCTTCTGGATGATACCGGGCTGAACAGGCAGTGGCTCGGTGGTTGATGTCCTTGATGATCTTTTGGCCTTCCTGTGACATCGGGGTGCAGGTGTCCTGGAGGGCAGTAGTTTGCCCTTGGTGATGCGTTGGGAAGACCGCACCACCTCTGAGAGCCCTGCAGTTGCGGGTGCAGTTGCTATACCAGGTGTGTCATGAACGCTGTCAGGGAAATGACCGGACCAAGGTGCAGCGTAGATGGTCAGTGTATTATATAGTTTGTCTTTTACTTCTTATCAATGACAACGGCGTCGTATAATTAGAACCAGATGTATCAGAAAGATTACTGTATTATTAGTACCGGAAGGTGGTGGATCTGGATGTATCAGAAAGATTACTAATCAAATCAAATCAAATCAAATGTATTTATATAGCCCTTCGTACATCAGCTGATATCTCAAAGTGCTGTACAGAAACCTAAATCCCCAAACAGCAAGAAATGCAGGTGTAGAAGCACGGTGGCGAAAACTCCTAGAAAGGCCAAACCTAGGAAGAAACCTAGAGAGAACCCAGGCTATGTGGGGTGGCCAGTCTCTTCTGGCTGTGCCGGGTGGAGATTATAACAGAACATGGCCAAGATGTTCAAATGTTCATAAATGACCAGCATGGTCAAATAATAGTAAGGCAGAACAGTTGAAACTGGAGCAGCAGCATGGCCAAGTGGACTGGGGACAGCAAGGAGTCATCATGTCAGGTAGTCCTGGGGCATGGTCCTAGGGCTCAGGTCCTCCGAGAGAGAGAAAGAAGAAGAAGAGAATTAGAGAACGCACACTTAGATTCTCACAGGACACCGAATAGGACAGGAGATGTACTCAGATATAACAAACTGACCCTAGCCCCCGACACAAACTACTGCAGCATAAATACTGGAGGCTGAGACAGGAGGGGTCAGAGACACTGTGGCCCCATCCGAGGACACCCCGGACAGGGCCAAACAGGAAGGATATAACCCACCCACTTTGCCAAAGCACAGCCCCACACCACTAGAGGATATCTTCAACCACCAACTTACCATCCTGAGACAAGGCTGAGTATAGCCCACAAAGATCTCCGCCACGGCACAACCCAAGGGGGGGGGGGCGCCAACTCCAGACAGGGATGACCACAACAGTGAATCAACCCACTCAGGTGACGCACCCCGCATACTAAGACTATGATGCAGCTCAGAGTCACTAATATTCCCCCAAAACCGCCAACTCTCTCCCTGCCCTTAGTCGGTCTGCTAGGTACCACACCATACTCACACTTCTAGTAGCACACACAGTGATGAACGGTCAGGATAGGGAATCTTCGTTAAGGAGGTAACCCCCGGACCCTGTCTCGGTTCTTCTCCTAACTCTGTGTGATCAGCAGTGCTTGTATGTGTTCCTACCTTTTGCAGTGGGTAATGTGGACCCAAGTGGCTCTCTCAGCTATTCTAATGGCAAGGCGGTGGTTAACAGAACCTGATATGGGCCTTCCCAACGGGGCTGCTTCCAGTCTTTTCTCCTCAGAGACTGGATCCACACCCAGTCTCCTGGTTGGATTGAGTGAATCACCTTCTTCTGTAATTCACCTGTTGGACACAACATCTTGGAAATACTCTTAAAATACTCTTAAAACTCAGAAAATAAAAACTTCTAAAATTCCATGTGTGTGCGTGCCGCTTTAAGATACCTTAGCACTAAGACAAAAGGAAAACTCACCAAACCCAAAATAAATGGTACACACCAATCAAACATAGTTAACAGTTATATACTATTTGTTGTGTGTGGGCATTTGCAAACCCTAAGTTAAAAACAAACAAAACATTTCCAGGCCTTTTCAATTTGGTAGTTTTTCGGCCTCTATCTCACTCACTCTCCCTAAGATTAAAGCCCCAGGAAACATTCCAAAGAGAGACAATGAAACCTCCATTTTCCCAGAAAAAAACCCCACAAACACTTCTTCAGCATTCATTATACTACACAGATTCAGAAGCCCAAACGTTAACTACAAACAAAACCTAATAATAATGATAATTCCACTGTACTCCCTCAAATCATTCATTTTAAACTTCCTCAATGTTTATATGTACTTAATTGAACACAATTCAAAAATCTAAAACCTTTAAAAAGTTGGTGCTGTCTCATCTCCATATCTCTCTACTCTCACTCTCGTTGTCTCTGTCTCTCTCTCCTGCCTTTCCCTTTGGTCTTACAGTTTTGGGAAATATGCCCTGGTTTATGACAGCTGGAACAGGGTGCCTTGCAGTCTCTGGCAAAATGGGCAGTTTTATCACAATTGAAACATTTCCAATCGCTCCCGGTCCCTTTACCACTGTCTTTCCCAGGTCTCCTACCCTTGAATCCTCTCCTTATGCTGGTCTACAATTAACCCCGAGAGTTACAATTAGATGCTCTGTTCCTTTCTGTTCTTTCTTTTCTATCCCTGCTTTGAGTCTGGCTTATGTATCTGTTTTTATAATTAATTATAGCTTTTCCACATCGAGACGTCCATCAAATTCGTACTTCACTCTCCATTTTTTGGCCGAAATAAATGTTCCTTTTATCCTTAGACTCCATATAATTCCAGAACTTCCTTTGAGGATTTACTCCCATTGTTAATGAACCCTTCTTGTTGTTATCTCCTAGGAATTCAGAATAATGAGATTTATTTATGACTTTTGATAGAATATTAGGTCTTACACGTTAGAGGGAGTTCCCAACTTCCTCAACACCTCTCTGACCTACTCAAATAATTAATCATTAATTCCTCCCTCTCGGAATAGTCAGACCTATTTGTGCGCCTCTGGTAGATCTCAACTATCCCCCTGAAATGTGTATTTCGACAGGTGATCTATATTCATACAAATGATGTCCCTGGACCTTACTTTATTGAAACTTATCTATAGAGGTGATTTTGATCGAATATTAAGGTCTCATATGTGAGCGGATTATAATTTTTTTGACTCGACTGGATGAATATATCTAGCTCTACTTTTAGACAATAGACTATTAGGTCTCACACATTATAGTTCCCAACTTTCTCAACACCTCTCTGACCTACTCAAATAATTAACCATTAAAGCTATAGTGATTGTTATCATCATTGGGATTGAAAATTTCCTTGACAAGATCAGACCACATTTTCTGAGTAATCAATGCAGAAATCCAGGTAATTCCAAAGTGTTCACAAACTTTGTCTTGGAACTGTATATCAATGAATTGACAAGGGCACTAGAACAGTCTGCAGCACCGGCCTCAACATACTACAATCTGAAGTCAAAATGCCTACTGTTTCTGATGATTTGGTGCTTCTGTCCCCAACTAAGGAGGGCCTACAGCAGCACCTAGATCTTCTGTACAGATTCTGTCAGACCTGGCCCAGACAGTAAATCTCAGTAAGACAAAATAATGGTGTTCCAAAAAGTTCTAGTTCCCAGGACCACAAATACAAATTCCATCTAGACACCGTTGCCCTAGAGCACACAAAAACTATACATATCTCGCCTAAATATCAGTGCTACAAGTAACGCCCACAAAGCTGTGAACGATCTGAGAGACGAGGCAAGAAGCGCTCTATGCCATCAAAGATAACATCAAATTTGACATACTAGGATCTGGCAAACAATACTTTAATCAGTTATAGAACCCATTTCCCTTTATGGTTGTGAGGTCTCGGGTCCGCTCACCAATCAAGAATTCACAAAATGGGAAAAACACCAAATTGAGACTCTGCATGCAGAATTCTGCAAAAATATCCTCCAAATATAACGTAAAACACCAAATAATGCCTGCAGAGCAGAATTAGGCCAATACCCACTGATTATCAAAATCCAGAAAACAGCAAGTTAAATTCTATAACCACCTAAAAGGAAGCGATTCCCAAACCTTTCATCACCTACAGAGAGATGAACCTGGAGAAGAGTCCCCTAAGCAAGCTGGTCCTGGGGCTCTGTTCACAAACACAAACAGACACCACACAGCCCCAGGACAGCAACACAAATAGACCTAACCAAATCATGAGAAAACAAAAAGACAATTACTTGACACATTGGAATGAATTAACAAAAAACTGAGCAAACTAGAATGCTATTTGGCCCTAAACAGAGAGTACACAGTGGCAGAATACCTGACCACTGTGACTGACCCTAAATGAAGGAAAGCTTTTGACTACGTATAGACTCAGTGAGCATAGCCTTGCTATTGACAAACACCACAAAATGAGATTGAGCTGCACTTCCTAACCTCCTGCCAAATGTATGACCATATTAGAGACATTTATTTCCCTCAGATTTACACAGACCCACAAAGAATTTGAAACCAATTTTGATAAACTCCCATATCTACTGGGTGAAATACTACAGTGTGGAATCACAGCAGCAAGATTTGTGACCTGTTGCCACAAGAAAAGGTCAACCAGTGACCTCTTGACTTAGATCTCAGGGTAGGTGGTGTCACTGCATGGTTAGAGTGGTGTCACTGCATGGTTCCGGTGATGTCACTGCATGGTTAGAGTAGTGTCACTGCATGGTTAGAGTGGTGTCACTGCATGGTTATGGTGATGTCACTGCATGGTTAGAGTAGTGTCACTGCATGGTTACGGTGATGTCACTGCATGGTTAGAGTGGTGTCACTGCATGGTTAGAGTAGTGTCACTGCATGGTTAGAGTGGTGTCACTGCATGGTTATGGTGATGTCACTGCATGGTTAGAGTAGTGTCCCTGCATGGTTAGAGTGGTGTCACTGCATGGTTATGGTGATGTCACTGCATGGTTAGAGTAGTGTCACTGCATGGTTACGGTGATGTCACTGCATGGTTAGAGTAGTGTCACTGCATGGTTAGAGTGGTGTCACTGCATGGTTAGGAGTGGTGTCACTGCATGGTTAGGGTGATGTCACTGCATGGTTAGAGTGGTGTCGCTACATGGTTAGGGTGATGTCGCTGCATGGTTAGAGTGGTGTCACTGCATGGTTACTGGGTGAAATACTACAGTGTGGAATCACAGCAGCAAGATTTGTGACCTGTTGCCACAAGAAAAGGTTAACCAGTGACCTCTTGACTTAGATCTCAGGGTAGGTGTAGTCTCACTGCATGGTTAGAGTGGTGTCACTGCATGGTTAGAGTGGTGTCCCTGCATGGTTAGAGTGGTGTCGCTGCATGGTTAGGGTGATGTCACTGCATGGTTAGAGTGGTGTCACTGCATGGTTAGAGTGGTGTCACTGCATGGTTAGGGTGATGTCGCTGCATGGTTAGAGTGGTGTCACTGCATGGTTATGGTGATGTCGCTGCATGGTTAGAGTGGTGTCACTGCATGGTTAGAGTGGTGCCGCTGCATGGTTAGGGTGATGTCACTGCATGGTTAGAGTGGTGTCACTACATGGTTAGGGTGATGTCGCTGCATGGTTAGAGTGGTATCACTGCATGGTTAGAGTAGTGTCACTGCATGGTTAGAGTGGTGTCACTGCATGGTTACGGTGATGTCACTGCATGGTTAGAGTGGTGTCGCTGCATGGTTACAGTGATGTCACTGCATGGTTACAGTGATGTCACTGCATGGTTTCCGTGGTGTCACTGCATGGTTACGGTGATGTCACTGCATGGTTACGCTGATTTGCTGTTTTTTCCCCATTTTTTCCCCTTTATTTAATCTTTATTTTACTAGGCAAGTCAGTTAAGAACACATTCTTATTTTCAATGACGGCCTAGGAACGGTGGGTTAACTGCCTTGTGCAGGGGCAGAAAGACAGATTTTTACCTTGTCAGCTCGGGGGATCCAATCTTGCAACCTTACAGTTAACTAGTCCAACTCAATAACGACCTGCCTCTCTCTCGTTGCACTCCACAAGAAGACTGCCTGTTACGCAAATGCAGTAAGCCAATGTAAGTTGCTAGCTAGCATTAAACTTATCTTATAAAAAACAATCAATCATAATCACTAGTTAACTACACATGGTTGATGATATTACTAGATATTATCTAGCGTGTCCTGCGTTGCATATAATCTGACTGAGCGGTGGTAGGCAGAAGCAGGCGCGTAAACATTCATTCAAACAGCACTTTCGTGCGTTTTGCCAGCAGCTCTTTGTTGTGCATCAAGCATTGCACTGTTTATGACTTCGAGCCCAGGGAAGAGCGAGGAGAGGGACAGAAGCTATACTTGTCATGTTTTGTCATATATTGTCTTGTCATTATGCTTTCCTTCTGTTCGTTTCCCCCTGCTGGTCTTATTAGGTTCGTTCCCTCTTTCTATCCCCTCTCTCCCCCTCCCTCTCTCACTCTCTCGCTCTCTCTTCTCTCTATCGTTCCGTTCCTGCTCCCAGCTGTTCCTATTCCCTAATCAATCATTTAGTCTTCCCACACCTGTTCCCGATCCTTTCCCTGATTAGAGTCCCTATTTCTTCCTTTGTGTTCCGTTCCTGTCCTGTCGGATCCTTGTATGTATTGGTCACCGTGCTGTGTTTGTGTATCGCCCAGTCGTGTCGTGTTTCCCTCAGATGCTGCGTGGTGAGCAGGTGTCTGAGTCTGCTAGGTTCAAGTGCCTTCCCGAGGCTACCTGCTGTTCAAGATCGAGTCTCCAGTCGGTTCTCGTCATTACGAGTGGAAGTTGTGTTTTTTGATTGTATTTTACTTTACTGGATTAAAGACTCTGTTTTCGCCAAGTCGCTTTTGGGTCCTCATTCACCTGCATAACAGAAGGATCCGACCAAGAATGGACCCAGCGACTATGGATTCTCTCTACTCTACTCTCGAGTTCCAGGGAGCGATGCTCGGCAGACACGAGCAGGAATTGTCTGCTGCTCGGCATGCCGTTGAGACCCTGGCCGCTCAGGGTCTCCGACCTCTCAAGACAGTATCAGAGTCTTCGTCTCGTGTCACCAGCTACTTCCGGTTCTTCCGAGCCTCCGGAACCTAGGGTTAATAACCCACCTTGTTATTCTGGGCAGCCCACTGAGTGCCGCTCCTTTCTCACCCAGTGTGATATCGTGTTCTCTCTCCAACCCAACACATACTCAAGAGAGAGAGCTCGGATTGCCTACGTCATATCACTCCTTACTGGTCGGGCTCGGCAGTGGGGCACAGCTATCTGGGAGGCAAGCGCTGAGTGTACTAACAATTATCTGAACTTTAAAGAGGAGATGATAAGGGTTTTTGATCGCTCAGTTTTTGGGAAAGAAGCTTCCTGGTCCCTGTCTTCCCTATGTCAAGGTAATCGATCCATAACGGATTACTCTATAGAGTTTCGCACTCTTGCTGCCTCCAGTAACTGGAACGAGCAGGCGTTGCTCGCTCGTTTTCTGGAGGGACTCCACGCTAAGGTTAAGGATGAGATTCTCTCTCGGGAGGTTCCATCCAGCGTGGATTCTTTGATTGAACTCGCTATTCGCATTGAACGACGGGTAGATCTTCGTCACCGAGCTCATAGAAGAGAGCTCGCGTTAACTGTGTCTCCCCTCTCTCCGACACTACCGTCTTTCCCCACTGACTCAGGTGTTGAGCCCATGCAGCTGGGGGTATTCGCATCTCGGCTAAGGAGAGGGAACGGAGAATCACCAACCGCCTCTGTCTCTATTGCGGTTCCGCTGGTCATTTTGTCATGTCATGTCCAGTTAAAGGCCAGAGCTCATCAGTAAGCGGAGGGCGACTGATAAGCGCTACTAGACGGTCCTCTCCGTCAAGTACATGTACTACTTTACCGGTCCATCTACGCTGGACCGGATCGGCAGCATCCTGCAGTGCATTAATAGACTCTGGGGCAGAGGGCTGTTTTATGGACGAAGCCTGGGCGCGGGAACATGACATTCCTCTCAGACAGTTAGGGAGCCCACGGTCATGTTTGCCTTGGATGGTAGTCCTCTCCCCAGTATATTATATGAAACACTACCTTTAACCCTCACTGTATCTGGTAACCATAGTGAGACCATTTCTTTTTTGATTTTTTGTTCACCTTTTACACCTGTTGTTTTGGGTCATCCCTGGCTAGTGTGTCATAATCCTTCTTTTGATTGGTCTAGTGGTTCTGTCCTTTCCTGGAGCGTTTCTTGTCATGTGAAGTGTTTAATGTCTGCTATTTCTCCTGTTTGTTCTGTCCCCTCTTCTCAGGAGGAACCTGGTGATTTGACAGAGTGCCGGAGGAATATCATGGTCTGCGCACGGTCTTCAGTCGGTCCAGAACCAACTCCCTTCCTCCTCACCGGTCGTATGATTGTTGTTCTGATCTCTTTAAGAAGCGTTTTGCTTCCGCTCCTATCCTTGTTGCACCTGACGTCACTAAACAGTTTATTGTTGAGGTTGACGCGTCGGGGTGGGCGTGGGAGCCATTCTGTCCCAGCGCTCCGATACTGACGATGGGGTCCACCCTTGTGCGTATTTTCTGCTTCTGCTCCTGGTCTTGCTGGGTCTCAGTCTGTTCCCTGCCATCGCATCTCTCCTGTTCTTGTTCCTGCCCTTGCTGTGTCTCAGTCTGTCCCTAGTTGTTACTCTCCTGGCCTGTTTGGTCCTGTTTGCTCTAAAGTTTTCAGTTCTCTACCCGTGTCTCATTTTTTTTTTAGAGTAGTACCCTAGTTTCCCTTTTTATCGTTTTTTCGTTACGGTCCTGAGGAGAGGAGTTGGGTTCTTTCTCGGGACGTGCTGGACCGTTTGATCTATGATTTCCTCCGTTGCCGCCAGTGTTCCTCCTCGAGAGCGCCAGGAGGCGCTCGGTGAGTGGGGGGGTACTGTCATGTTTTGTCATATATTGTCTTGTCATTATGCTTTCCCTTCTGTTCGTTTCCCCCTGCTGGTCTTATTAGGTTCGTTCCCTCTTTCTATCCCTCTCTCCCCCTCCCTCTCTCACTCTCTCGCTCTCTCTTCTCTCTATCGTTCCGTTCCTGCTCCCAGCTGTTCCTATTCCCCTAATCAATCATTTAGTCTTCCCACACCTGTTCCCGATCCTTTCCCCTGATTAGAGTCCCTATTTCTTCCTTTGTGTTCCGTTCCTGTCCTGTCGGATCCTTGTATGTATTGGTCACCGTGCTGTGTTTGTGTATCGCCCAGTCGTGTCGTGTTTCCCTCAGATGCTGCGTGGTGAGCAGGTGTCTGAGTCTGCTAGGTTCAAGTGCCTTCCCGAGGCTACCTGCTGTTCAAGATCGAGTCTCCAGTCGGTTCTCGTCATTACGAGTGGAAGTTGTGTTTTTTGATTGTATTTTACTTTACTGGATTAAAGAGTCTGTTTTCGCCAAGTCGCTTTTGGGTCCTCATTCACCTGCATAACAATACTGTTACACTGGCAATACTAAAGTGCCTTTAAGAACATCCAATAGTCAAAGGTTAATGAAATACAAATGGTATAGAGGGAAATAGTCCTACAATAACTACAAGCTAAAACTTCTTACCTGGGAATATTGAAGACTCATGTTAAAAGGAACCACCAGCTTTCATATGTTCTCATGTTCTGATCAAGGAACTGAAACATTAGCTTTCTTACATAGCACATATTGCACTTTTACTTTCTTCTCCAACACTTTGTTTTTGCATTATTTAAACCAAATTGAACATGTTTCATTATCTACTTGAGGCTACATTTATTTTATTGATGTATTGTATTAAGTTAAAAAAAGTGTTAATTTGGTATTGTTGTAATTGTCATTATTACAAATACATTTGAATTTCTTTTGTATGTATGTGTATGTGTGTGTTGTGGGGGGGGGGGTTGCAGGCATGGGGTCCTTCAGGCCCAGGTTTACAGCATGACTGAAGGGGGGTGCAGGCATGGTGTCCTTCAGGCCCAGTGTTACAGCATGACTGGGGGGGGGGGGGCAAATAGAGGAGACATTAAATAGCATTACATCTGCCACTGCAATGACAACACCATGAATCATGGAATCACAAGCAGAACCCCATTGTGTGTTAGTGTGGATCTGTAGAACAGAGGATGTCATTCTTCAGCATTGTTGTTGCTCATTCAACGGATCAAGCGGGTTAAGAGTAGCCTCCTCATACCCCCACCCAGGCCTGGTCCGCTCTTCTATATCTCATCTCATCACTGTGACCGTACTGGGTTAGTGTGCATGTGTACAGTGTGTTAGTGTGTGTTCAAGGGCCTGGCACAGTGCTGAGGCTCAGGTCTTAAGCCCAGAGCAGGAAGGGACCTGATGTTCATCTCCACAGAAACAAACCACTCTGGAAACTTTCCCACATGACCACACACACACACACACACACACACACACACACACACACACACACACACACACACACACACACACACACACACACACACACACACACACACACACACACACACACACACACACACACACACACACACACACACACACACACACACACAAATACCCTCTGCTCTGCAACAGATCTCCTCTCAGATGTTAATCACCAATCCTGCGCTGCTATGACCAAAAGGAATCGAACCAAGGTCATCTGCAAATCTCAAGACCATGTAAGCCCACTAAGCTAAAGCCTAGGCATGCAACAGCACTACTTAGCTTTGGAAATGCAACAAATCAACATTGTTGTTGGCAAGACAACAACACTATTGGCAAGGCAACAATGACTTATTGGCAACCCTAAGCAGAAACAGCCTGGCCTGCAACACCAAATCTTAACAAATCTCCATCCACATTTTGAATTTCTATTTCTGAAACAATGCTGTCTTACATGTTTAACTGTAGATATGTAGCTCACTCAATGCCAGAGGAAAACAGGACATTGTTTGGCAGAGGTGTAAATAGTGCTTGATGTTAGCTAGTGGTTTGTGATGATAGCAGGGGTGCATGGAGGCAAATAGCCTGTTCTTCTGCTGTGGGATATGTTGAAGAAGGAACACTAGTATAAATATAGGCATTAGTGTCCCAGTTAAGATTTCACTCATGAAACTCTAATTAAACAAAAGCTTTGCTAAATCAATACAGTTGAACATGAACAGTATGTTGATGTCTGACTCCTCTAGTGAGTTCAGTGATCGCTGCATTTTGTACTCACTAACTGGATTAGAGAGTCACTGGTCTAATCCGCTGTCTTCTGAGAATCATGAAAAACAAGGGTTTCTCTCAGAATCAGAATTCTGTGCAGTAATATTTTATTTCAACTATACATGCCGTGTTAAAAAAAATTCAACAAGAAGTCCTGAAACAAAAGACGCATCATTTTGTACACATTCACAGTTCCAACTTTACAACATATCTACAAACACTCTGAACAAACATCAGGAGGGCTTACTGTCCAATCAGAACAGTATTAGAAAGGTAATGTCAACGAGGCTGGTTCATCTGCACACACAGAGCATAGATAGACAGGAGGGTAGGAAGGCTTTAGACTGACACTGCAACACAAAGATCCAGGTCAATATGGCAATGCACAAGACAGCTGAGCACAGCATGTCTGGACGCATGGAACAGGGGTGTGTGTGTGTGTGTGTGTGTGTGTGTGTGTGTGTGTGTGTGTGTGTGTGTGTGTGTGTGTGTGTGTGTGTGTGTGTGTGTGTGTGTGTGTGTGTGTGTGTGTGTGTGTGTGTGTGTGTGTGTGTGTGTGTGTGTGTGTGTGTGTGTGTGTGAGCCCAAACGCTGGTTAGCAGAGGACGACTGATAGACAACAGACTTTAATTAATACCATTATCTTTTTGAAACAAAATGTGGCTTCGGGTTCCAAACAGGCAGACAAATTAATTCCCCAAATAAAGTAAATGTACCCAAATCATGAACCTCAATGTCAATGTGAGATCTGACCCACATCCTGTTGTTTTACATGTCCCGGTCACATGACCACTGCTCACTCTAATGGAACAGTTTATTAAGCCATTAAATACACATCTTTGATCTATAATAATTACCCGGAGTGTTTACCTTAATACTGGGTTGGATGGTTTATTGAGTACTGTATTGACTGTTTACTGTATATTGGCTGTATAGTGCCATGTTGAGCTGAGTGTTTTGAAGCAAAGCGTTTAGAGAAAAGACAAGAGTCAGTCTACATCCCCTTGCCATAATAGTACATTCACTGCATGGAACCTCAGCGTGTTCTATCAGCAGCCTTCTTCTTCATGAGGTCATATACGGATACTGTAATCCCAGCATGCTTTGCTTCAGTCTGCATTCTGTAATGGAATGTTGGTGACTAAACCGACTCTTAGTTCTAGAATCAAAATAACTGCAGTTTGGTAGATAAATACAAATTGAAATGCAGAACACAAATTTCACTCTGAATTCAAATAATCAGAGTTGCTTAGGTTATATTGTAACAATAATGACATTCAGGACCAAATCACTTTTTCCCTCAATATTTCTGTATATCGATCATTCGTTGAATTAAGGCACAGGATGCACAGATTGGGGTTAACTGGCCTAAAAATATGTATACTCATATATTTATAATATGTACAGTATCTTGTCATTACCAGCATGACTCGGTAGGACACATTGGTAAATGTTGGTGTGATTGTACACTCACTGGGAAACTGCAAACACAACACTGCCTCTGGAACCAAAATGGCAACCAGAGAACCGAAGATCTAAGATCAGTTACCCTGGAAATGGTTAAGATTAGGTTTGAGAGAGGGTAAGCTGATCCTGCATCTGTACCTTGGGGCAACTACCACACAGAGAGCAGTGTGTGAACTCCCAACGGAGCACAGAGACTAACACTAGTGATGGACATGCAGTTGGTAGGTGAGACAGACAGACATGTTACAGGACGCCATTTCAACCTGACAGAACTAAACCCATTGGTGTTGCTTAAAATGTTTACGTCTTTCATTTCTGAATAAAATAAAGAAAACCAAACCAAAACAACACCAGCCTGTTGAAGTGGGTTGGATGAAATGTTTCTAAATACCACTCTGCTACATTGAAAGACTGGAGGAAAGGTCTCTGCATCGCCCGTTTGTATCTGTGTGTCTGTGTGAGACAGGAGAAGAGTGGTATGTGTTGATAGAGGACTCTGATGTCACTGGAGCCTGTTATAACAGTGCATTGAATTGCATGGTCTGTACGCACACACACACACACACACACACACACACACACACACACACACACACACACACACACACACACACACA
Organism: Oncorhynchus gorbuscha; assembly: GCF_021184085.1. NCBI lineage: Eukaryota > Metazoa > Chordata > Actinopteri > Salmoniformes > Salmonidae > Oncorhynchus > Oncorhynchus gorbuscha. The sequence continues at coordinate 17,794 of NW_025748435.1, forward strand.
CACACAGACACAGACACAGACACAGACACAGACACAGACACAGACACACAGACACAGACACAGACACAGACACAGACACACAGACACACACACACACACACACACACACACACACACACACACACACACACACACACACACACACACACACACACACACACACACACACACACACACACACACACACACACACACGTCAGGAGACAACGGCAGCTGTAGGGTACAGACACATAAGAGGACTAAATACACTCAACATACATTACTCATCATAAACCAATAGCAGCAAACGTGTTTAGTAGTTATCCCAGTGAGTTACAGAGGGTCCCTGTTAGGCAACGTAGGCAGCCAGGCCTTTCACCTCCTGCCAAAGTGTGTGTGTATGTGTTTGCTGTACATTGGGTTTTACCCTCCAGCTGACACACAGTGGTGTTCTCTCTGTTGCCTTCCTTCCTCCTCAGTCTTTATAGTTGAGTTAAACACCTCTAAAGGGACACTAAAGGGACACTATGTTTAGTGTGTCTCCTCGCTGCTCTCCCCCATCAGTCAGACATATAAGATACAAACAGTTCTATTGTATTCCTCCTCCTTGTTCAGTTCAGTCCAGTTCACATTCATGGGAAGACATAGGTGTCCCAAATGGCACCCTTATTCCCTATATAGTGCACTAGGCACAAACCAGGCCTATGTGCCGTGGTCAGAAGTAGTTGACAACAAAGGGGAATAGGGTGCCATTTGTGACACAAACAGACAGTGCTTAGTGACAGTGAGACATCAGACCCATTCTTCAAGTAGTTCTCGGAGTTAGACCTCGTACCGTCCACAGTCGGGATCATAGGGCCAGGCTACACACTGGGGGGCCACGCTAGTCCCCTTCAGACCCCTACCCCCATCCTGCCTTATGTCCTGGGGCTGGGCTGGGGTTAGTGAGTCAGGGCCAGGGGTCAGGGTTAGAGGAGACTGACCAGTGTGTTGTGAGATGGAGAGAAACATGGAGCCACAAGACAAGACACAGACCTCCACGTCACATCTGGTGATTTTCTCTTTTAGAGTGAAGGAATGAATCATTCCACTGGGAACACACACCGACACACACATGATCCTACTCTCTCCCTAAGCCTTCTCACAACCAGTCTGGCTCTAGAGCACACTCAGTGCCCCTGCCCCGTCCCTTGGTAGTACACTCCATAGTGTCTATGGTGTCCTAGTAGCTGTACTTGTTGACCACCCTCATCTGAGGAGTCACAGGGGTGAAGGCGTTGGGTTTAGGGGGACGTCAGGCTTTAGGACGGGGTTCGTTTAAGCCCTGGCGGGGAGCGAGCCGTGCCCACTGTAGCTGCTCTGGCGGGACAGGGAGGGGGTGGGGGTGTTGATGGGGAGTGAAGCCCCCTCTGGGAGTCCAGTCTGGGGGAGGGGTGGGGGGCATGTACCCCCCTCTGTTCATACTGTGTTGGTGGGACAACGACACCCCCATACTGGCCCGTTGGGAGAGGTGGCGGTGAGGGAGTGTCTGTGAGAAGAGATCCTGTGATGAGAGCCGTACCTCCTCTCCAGGGTGCCGCTCATGCTTCCTCCCATACCCAGGCTGCCTGGGGGAGCTAGGGGTGGAGGGCAGTGGGACGTCTACCCTCTTGGTGGGGCTGTGCCTGGGCAGAGAGAGAGGAGGAGGAGGAGGGGGAGAAGAGAGGCCTCTCGGCTGGGGACCTTGGGGGAACCTCAGTGATGTCCCCTAGAGGCTCCAGCATCAGGTGTTGTCTGCTGGGTCGGGCGCTGAGCCGGCCCCCTTGGAGGATAGCCTTGGAGCTAGCGTTAGCCCGTGTTAGCATCGTTCAGGGTGCTTCAGCAGGTCGTTCAGTGTGTTCCTGGCATCCAGCGACCTCTTCTGCTCCTTCCTGCTTCCTTTAGAATGAGGGGGCGTGGGCCTGCAGGTGTTCCATGTTCTCTGGCTTCCTGTCCAGGGTGCGCGGCGGCGTGACGTCGTCGGTCGGGTTTCCATGGTAACCACTGCGGTATTCGTGCGTGGCGTTGGGAAGGACGACGGCGCTGGGGAGGGGAGTGTCCCAGCGCAGGGTGGGCGTGGGGCTGGGGGTGAGGAGGGGGGAACTGGGGTGGAACTGGGGACTCTTGGCAATGGAGGAGGAGGTAGAGTTGGAGTTCTTCCTGGATCCGTTGGATCTTCCCGTGGTGATTGGCTCAGCCCCATTGGTTCCTGATTGGCTGCAGGCCTTTCTGCTGCAGCACAGGGGTAGACTCGGGGTGGGCAGGGCGGCCAGCTCGGGGGCTGACAGCCCCGTCCCGGGAGGATCATGGTCTTGGTGTCCTTCGTTAGGCGTCAGGTCCTTACCACTGCTCAGTAAGTTGGTGTACAGCTTGGGACAGTCCAGACTTGGCTGTACTCTGGAGACAAGACAGGACAGAAGAGAGGGCTTTGTTCATTTGGTTCCTTCAGCTAACACATACTGTACATACTGTACATACTGTACACACACACACACACACACACACACACACACACACACACACACACACACACACACACACACACACACACACACACACACACACACATACATACATACATACATACATACATACATACATACATACATACATACATACATACATACATACATACATACATACATACATACAGTGCCTTCAGAAAGTATCCAGACCTTTACTTTTCAACATTTTGTTACATTACAGCCTTATTATAAAATGGATTAAATAAAATAAATCCTCAGCAATCTACACACACCCCCCAAAATGTCTGCGGCATTGACGGTCCCCAAGAACACAGAGGCCTCCATCATTCTTAAATGGAAGAAGTTTGGAACCGCCAAGACTCTTCCTAAAGCTGGCCTGCTGGCCAAACTGAGCAATCGGGGAGAAGGGCCTTGGTCAAGGAGGTAACCAAGAACCCAATGGTCACTCTGACAGAGCTCTAGAGTTCCTCTGTGGAGATGGGAGAACCTTTGAGAAGGACAGCCATCTCTCTGGCAGCACTCCACCAATCAGGCCTTATGGTAGAGTTGCCAGATGGAAGCCACTGCTCAAAGGTACATGACAGCCCACTTGAGTTTCCGAAGGCACTGTAAATGTGAATTACAGGAGAGCCGGGGGCTCAGCTCCCCTGAATGAAACAAAAGTCCAACTTGGAGGGGTTAACTATCTCCTATTTGTTTAAAAGCAGTGGTAAATATGAAAATAAATGTTGACAAATTAATCAAACACCCCCACCTTTCTGTCATGGTTTAAACCATTTATTTCGATGAGGCTGCACGCCTCCTGTCCACAGCACTGTCCACCACTAGTGCTGAATTCCAGCCTCAGCTGAGCTCCTTTAAACACAGATTTTTCTACTCCTGTTCACTTTCATTTGTTTGCCAAGTCCCCTTGATAAAAATAGCCTTTAATTCCAATGCATTAGATATATCCGTCCATTCATAATGGTTTGCTTTTGTCAGTCAGCTGTTCAGAGCGCCATTGCTTTGTTTCTCAGGCGGGCTGGTATCGCTGTTCTCTGTGCCGTCCGCACCAGAAGTAGACCATTTATTTAGCTTTATTATTTTCAATCAATATCAGTTTTCTTGCCTGGATCAGCTGATGATTGTCTCCAATATCACTAGACAACCAGCCTACAGCTAAATAGCAATGCGCAACCATTCCATCCAACATTAATGACAGTACGCCTATAGTAGACTCTTCAGAAGACTTCGATTTGGTAATGGCATAGGCCTACATTATTTTGGATAATGACATTTTACATAGGCATGGTTACACTTAGTGCTTTTTCCGAGATCTCCAAGATCCAGGAATAGTACAGGGTTTAAGTTCAATGTTCTAACTCAATCATTAAATGCTTAATAATTCCAAATTACACTATCAGTAATGTCATAAATGTAGGGAAAGAAAGGTTGTGGTTTATGTCACATGATCTGTGAAGAATCTAAGAATTCAACTTGTGCATTATATTGAATGTAGGCTACCTGTTCTGTTTATGTTCATGTGTGTAAAATTGCTTCAGTTGAGAGCGTAGGCTACTGGCAGTGTAGGCCTAGTGGAGGGTAAAGGCAACAAAATGCAGTTGACCCTTCTTTTCTGAAAAATGCATTGAAAGTATAGGGGCGCTGGAACTTTTCACTGCAACCGGCAATCAGAGTTCACCCACCATTTATTTACTGCTACATCACTGGCTACCCCACAGTGGAGATGTCAATACCCATAAAACCTAGCAGTCAAACATGGAAGTGGTTCCAATCGTTTTTTCATCATTAATTTTTCTCATAGGAAATTTTAGAAACACTTAAAATAAGGGCTGTGTTTCGTGGAGGCTTACCCAGGCGTGACGTTTTAATAACCATGTAAATCTCTCGGACAAGGTGACTTTTATCAATATAGTCAGCTCTATTTACTTTTCGGTTTGAAAATGCTAATCAGCAACAACGTAGACATCATGCAAGACTACAAATCCCTGCAGGCTTCTGCACGTCGTCTCTAGCTGACACCTTTGCTAACAGGTATTGTGTCAAGTTAAAACTTGCACAAGACAGTATACAGAATTGCTACATTTAGCTAACAGATAGTTAATCCAGAGATTCTTACCTTTGCCTCTATTTGGCAGGCTTGTCCAGATCAATCATGGTATTTATAGTTTAGCGTTTAATTTTTAGGTGATAAACACAGGCGACTATTTTGATAAAATCACCTTGCCCTAGAGATTTACACGGTTATTAAAACGCCATGCCAAAAGTAAACCTACGCTAAACACAGCCCTTATTTGAAGTGTTTCTAAAATCCTCTATGGGAAAAATGTATGGTGGAAAACGATTGGAGGGTATTATGACTCATACTGTGGTACTTTATAGGCCTACACATTGTAGCCTAGTCTAGTAAATTGACCATGTGTGTTAGGGTAACCACCCATTTTCCCCAGGACAGTTTCAGACCCATTTCAGTTGTCTTGACTTTTCAAGGAACAAAAACATTTAAATTTGTCAGCAAGAAGCAGCAATTAATTTGGCCTAATCAATGGTATTCGCTCGAATGTCAGTAGGCACACTTTTTGGTGTTTTTTGTAAACAGATCTACGTCCAGATCAGAGTACATGCAGATGTCTATTTCCAGTGATCAGAGTACATGCAGATGTCTATTTCCAGTGATCAGAGTCAGATGTCTATTTCCAGGATCAGAGTACATGCAGATGTCTATTTCCAGTGATCAGAGTACACGCAGATGTCTATTTCCAGTGATCAGAGTACATGCAGATGTCTATTTCCAATGATCAGAGTACATGCAGATGTCTATTTCCAGTGATCAGAGTACATGCAGATGTCTATTTCCAGTGATCAGAGTACACGCAGATGTCTATTTCCAGTGATCAGAGTACATGCAGATGTCTATTTCCAATGATCAGAGTACATGCAGATGTCTATTTCCAGTGATGATGCAGATGTGATCAGAGTACATGCAGATGTCTATTTCCAGTGATCAGAGTACACGCAGATGTCTATTTCCAGTGATCAGAGTACATGCAGATGTTCTATTTCCAGTGATCAGAGTACACGCAGATGTCTATTTCCAGTGATCAGAGTACATGCAGATGTCTATTTCCAGTGATCAGAGTACACGCAGATGTCTATTTCCAGTGATCAGAGTACACGCAGATGTCTATTTCCAGTGATCAGAGTACATGCAGATGTCTATTTCCAGTGATCAGAGTACATGCAGATGTCTATTTCCAGTGATCAGAGTACATGCCGATGTCCCGGTCTCCAAAATAAAATAAATTGTGGACGCCGCACCCTGAATGTCACTGTATAATTCACACTCTGGTTCTATCTATCTACATAAGATACAACGACAATGTCAGTCTGTAACACTCGGTTACTGAATAATGTGCTGACTCATAAATTGCACTCTGTATTCAGGGCTTCAGGTTACCTTGACAGGACTGTCGAAGAGCCCGTTGAGCTTAGCGAAGGATCCGGTGGAGTCGCTGCAGGAGGGGGCTGACTCTGCATCCTTGTGCGTGCCGGGGCTTGTGGCGGAGGAAGGAGTCTCTGTAGCAGAACACCACCAGGCCGGCCACTAGCGCACCCAGGAGGAAGGCAGCCAACACACAGCTGATCAGGATATTCATGTGGACCATCTGATTGGCTTCTCCCCGCCTGGATCTCCCACACACCTGAAGTCACACACCCCATTGGTTAACGAACACCCTGACACACAAATCACAGCCAATCACAGTTTTACACTACACCTCTATATCAGGTGTGTTTGTAGACACTCAGTAATGCATGGTTTCTCTGCTTTTCCCCTTAAAGGTATTCTGTCCGCTATCCAACAGGGATTTATCGTCAGCCAAACCATTCAGATTGGCTTCCACTCGTCATTCTTAATTGTAAATACATGGTGAAAATGGTTAGGACCCCACAACCACTCCGGTGATGTAAGCCAATCTAGAAGAAGTAGTTTTATGTTAGTTTGAAGAGGAAGAATTGAAGTGTTGCTTTTTCCCTACCAAGTGTCAAACATTTGTCCCGATAGAAATAGGGTTAGTGCATTCCTAACCAGGGTTAGTTTATTCCTAACCAGGGTTAGTGTATTCCTAACCAGGACAGAGAAAGACTTGTTCTCACAAAATCAGAAAGACAATGAACCATTGACTCCCCAGCATTGTCAATGGGAAGAGGTTGTAGTTTGTTCTCTTACAAGGTGAGGCTGTTCTGTTTCTAGACTGCAGCTTGGTTAGTAACCACAGACATGGACGAGTTAAACATTCACAGAGCAGGAGAGAGACAGAGAGAGGTCCTGGAGCCGGAGGGGTTAATGGACAGGCCTGGACGTGCTCTAACGCCCTAGGGTTACAAACTCCCAGGGTTAACCCTTTACACCCGGGAACAGGGTTAACCCTTCAACTGTAACAGCCAGGGTTATAGGGTCTACTGGCAGAGAGAGAAACGAGGGCAAAATAAAGAGTCTGAAGAAAGAAATAGAAGTGCAGATGGTTTGAAGATAATGAAAGAATTGTTTAAAAAAGGAGAAAATACATTTTCACCATGTAGAAAATCATTATAATCATGACAATAAATCAATAAATAAATCAAAATACATGAAGTTGATGAAATATAAATCATAACAAAATCTGAAAAATGTAATCTGCTCTATCAATTGATGGTAATCCTAAATACCTGCCCCTGAGTGTGTGTGTGTGTGTGTGTGTGTGTGTGTGTGTGTGTGTGTGTGTGTGTGTGTGTGTGTGTGTGTGTGTGTGTGTGTGTGTGTGTGTGTGTGTGTGTGTGTGTGTGTGTGTGTGTGTGTGTGTGTGTGTGTGTGTGAAGGTGTGTGTGTGTGTATGCGTGTGTGTGTATGCGTGTGTGTGTGTGCGTGCATGTGGTGTGTGTGTGTGTGTGTACAGTACCAGTCAAAAATGTACACACCTACTAATTCAAGGGTATTTCTTGTAGAATAATATGGAAGACATCAAAACTATGAAATATCACATATGAAATCATGTAGTAACCGAAAAAGTATTAAACAAATCAAAATATATGTTATATTTGAGATTCTTCAAAGTAGCCACCCTTTGCCTTAATGAGAGCTTTAGACACCTTTTTGGCATCTCTCAACCAGCTTTATGAGGTCACCTGCAATGCATTTCAATTAACAGGTGTGCCTTTGTTAAAGTTCATTTTTGGAATTGCTTTCCACAAATGTGCAAAGCAACCAACAAGTTCCTCATGAAGCTGGTCTAGAATGCCAAGAGTGTGCAAAACAACCAACAAGTTCCTCATGAAGCTGGTCTAGAATGCCAAGAGTGTGCAAAACAACCAACAAGTTCCTCATGAAGCTGGTCTAGAATGCCAAGAGTGTGCAAAACAACCAACAAGTTCCTCATGAAGCTGGTCTAGAATGCCAAGAGGTGCAAAAACAACCAACAAGTTCCTCATAGTTGGTCTAGAATGCCAAGAGGTGCAAAAACAACCAACAAGTTCCCTATGAAGCTGGTCTAGAATGCCAAGAGTGTGCAAAACAACCAACAAGTTCCTCATGAAGCTGGTCTAGAATGCCAAGAGTGTGCAAAACAACCAACAAGTTCCTCATGAAGCTGGTCTAGAATGCCAAGAGTGTGCAAAGCAACCAACAAGTTCCTCATGAAGCTGATCTAGAGAATGCCAAGAGTGTGCAAAGCAACCAACAAGTTCCTCATGAAGCTGGTCTAGAATGCCAAGATGCCAGTTCCTCATGAAGTGGTGAAAAAGTGCAAAACAACCAACAAGTTCCTCATGAAGCTGGTCTAGAATGCCAAGAGTGTGCAAAACAACCAACAAGTTCCTCATGAAGCTGGTCTAGAATGCCAAGAGGCAGACAAAACAACAAGTTCCTCATGAAGCTGGTCTAGAATGCCAAGATGCAAAACAACCAACAAATGAAGCTGGTCTAGAAGCTGCAAAACAACCAACAATCATGAAGCTGGTCTAGAATGCCAAGAGTGTGCAAAACAACCAACAAGCATGAAGCTGGTCTAGAAGAATCAACAAAAAGCTATAGAGAATGTGTGCAAAGCAACCAACAAGTTTTTGGTTAGAACTACATGATTCATATGTGTTATTTCAAGAGTGTGCAAAGCAACCAACAAGTTTTTGTTGTCTTCACTATTATTCTACAATGTAGAAAATAGTAGAGAAAAGATGCAAAACAAAACCCTCATGAATGAGTAGATGTGAAAAGCAACCAACAAGTCTGGACTTTAGAGAACTGTGCAAAAACAACCAACAAGTTCCTCATGAAGCTGGTAGAGAATGCCAAGAGTGTGTTCTCAGAAGCTGGTCTAGAGAACAAGAGTGTGGTTCCTCATACTGGTCTGAATGCCAAGAGTGTGTGTCAGGTCGAAGAATCTAAAAATATAATGTGTTTTTTGGTGACTGTTATTTCATAGTTTTGTGTCAATGTAGAAAATAGTAAAAATAAAGAAAAACTGGTACTGTGTGTGTGGATGTGTGTCAGGTACTGGTACTGTGTGTGTGTGTCAGGTACTGGTACTGTGTGTGTGTGTGTGTGTGTCAGGTACTGGTACTGTGTGTGTGTGTGTGTGTGTCAGGTACTGGTACTGTGTGTGTGTGTCAGGTACTGGTACTGTGTTTGTGTGTCAGGTACTGGTACTGTGTGTGTGTGTGTCAGGTACTGGTACTGTGTTTGTGTGTCAGGTGTGTGTGTGTGTGTCAGGTACTGGTACTGTGTGTGTGTGTCAGGTACTGGTACGGTGTGTGTGTGTGTCAGGTACTGGTACTGTGTGTGTGTGTGTGTGTGTGTCAGGTACTGGTACTGTGTGTGTGTGTCAGGTACTGGTACTGTGTGTGTGTGTACTGTACTGTGTGTGTGTCAGGTACTGGTACTGTGTGTGTGTGTGTCAGGTACTGGTACTGTGTGTGTGTCAGGTACTGGTACTGTGTGTGTGTGTCAGGTACTGGTACTGTGTGTGTGTGTGTCAGGTACTGGTACTGTGTGTACTGTGTGTGACCGTCAGGGCTCCATACAGTGTGGTGGCAGCAGTTCTCTCTCTCCCTGCTAGGCCTTACCCTCTAGGCCCCCTGGGAGTGACTCTAGTGAATGGGAGGTGGCCGGGTCATCCTGCTGCACAAACCCTGAGCCATACAGGTCTGGAAAACCAGCCCCAGGCCCCAACTCCAGGCCCTTCCCAGGACCAAACCCAGGATGGGGGCTCAGGGTGGGGGTGAGTACTGGGGGTACTGGGGTGTATGGGCCCACTGGGCTGGTCTGTGAATGACGTAGATGACAACTCCATGTCTGTGGTGACAAACAAACTGTTAACACGGTGTGTAGACATGAGGCCAGCAGGCTGTTAGCTTACATCCTGGTTAGTAGACATGGATTGGTATGTGTACGCACATGTGGGTTAGTTTACATAACATAATAGGTTTTATGTTTTATGATAATGCTGTTTGAAAAAAATCATACATTTTCTGATTCAAGAGCTATTTTATTTATCATTACCAGTCATAGAAATACAGTTGTCAGATTCATTTTGTTGAGACAGGATACAGTTTGAAAGGGGAAAAGGGTGAGAGTTGTCTGAGGAAGGTCTTTGGTACACAGCAGCGATGATTTAGCAGTGATAGCAGTGATGACATCAGAGGAGGGAGGGGCGCCGAGTGAGCATGCAGGAAGTAAAGAGGAGGTGCGTGAGGAAGATGAAGTGAGGAAATGAGTCCGTGTGGAGATGGAGATTTCTGACGAGACCCGGTGATGATGTTTGTTGAGATGATGAAGAAGATAAAAAGGTGTTGAAGAAGAGGAGGTTTGTTAAATAAGATGAAGAGTGAGCAGCGTTGAAGGAAGGATGGAAGGAGAGAGGGGTTCGGAGTTCAAGGAAAGAAAGAAACCAGCTGAATAAAGATCCAACTAACCAGAGGTCGGGTCACCAAATGATTTGTAATCTGTCGCAGATGTAGTGGCCAAAAACACTAAAACAATTAAAGGAACAACAAATCAGTATAAAGGAACCCAAAAGTAAAGTCCCAAAACAAAAAAAAAGCCCGATAACTAAGAGTGTAGTTCTTTTGAATCAAATGATAAAAGCTAAAAGGACAGGTTGTCTGAGTCGGCCTATTGCTCCAAGTCTTGTCTGTCTCAGAGGAGAGACAGCTATGCATGGCCTCTATCCCCTGTTCTAGTTCTATGGTTCGGCCTGGTGTGTCTCCTATAGCAACACTGTCTTAGTACTGCTACTGGTAGAGCACGTCTATGTTTCTCCCTCCAAGTAGGCAGCATTAGTTACAGGTGGCCTGGCTGTGTACAGTATGTGGATCTACGGTGGATGTGTATGTTAATACTGAACATAGAACCATGTAGGGAGGGTTACTGATTGGTGTGTTGGTATGGTGTGGTTACTGGTGTTACTGGTAGTGTGTTACTGGTTGGTTGTGCAGACTGATGGTGTGTGGTAGCAAGAGAGAGTGAGAAAGAGATGGGTTGGTATGAATGGGAGGGGCTCACCATGGCAGTCTCCCAGCTGAACCGTGTTCCCAAACTCTACATCCTGCTCATAACCAGTCCTGAAAGAGAGAGGCAGAGGGGAGAAGATTAGAGCCGAGAACCAAACCTCTCTAACCAACATTTCCTTCCTTTATTCAAGTTTTTTCCTGAACTCTGTAGTATGTACCCTAGCTTAGTAGTGTGGTAGTATTGTAATATTTAATACGCACAGGGCTCTAAATTTACATTTTTCATTGGTAGCACTGGTCCTCCCGCCTTTAAAAGGTTAGGAGAACCAGAAAATCTGATTTTGAAATGGTTTGAGATGTAGCCTATATGAAGTCTAGCTGCTCTACAGCCCATGTTGTGCCCTAAAAACTCATATGGAACCCTGTAAATACATGTGTTTATTATAAAAACCTAAAATGTTGATACAGATACCTCTCATTGAAATGAAAAAGTAATTTTTGGGGAATATAAGGTTTCTACATTATGTAAAAGCACTATTTTCCTATTGAGATGCATTACATCGAAAATTGTTCGCTGTCTCTTTAAGAGCATTTGTGATGATGTCATGCAGGACATCTCTCATTCAAATCAAATACAATTTTATTGGTCACGTACGCATATTTAGCAGATGTTATTGCGGGTGTAGCGAAATGCTTGTGCCATTCATTGTTCCATTCATTCATTGATCATTGATCTCCTGAATAAGCTATTCCCTTTCCTTTCTTTCTGTGCCTCCAAATGTTTGGATATACTGGTAAAGTTACCAGGTCGTTTGCTAGCTAGCTAATGAGCTAACAAACATGACTGAACAAGGTGTAAAACAAATGTTTGGATATACTGGTAAAGTTACCAGGTTGTTTGCTAGCTAGCTAATGAGCTAACAAACATGACTGAACAAGGTGTAAAACAAATGTTTGGATATACTGGTAAAGTTACCAGGTTGTTTGCTAGCTAGCTAATGAGCTAACAAACATGACTGAGTAAGGTGTAAAACAAATGTTTGGATATACTGGTAAAGTTACCAGGTTGTTTGCCTGAGCTAGCTAATGAGCTAACAAACATGACTGAACAAGGTGTAAAACAAATGTGGCCCGCAAATAGTTTTAGAAAGGCTAACAAACATGATGAACAAGGTGTAAAATGTGTCCTGCCAATAGTTTTAGAAGGCCTGTGACATAGCTTAGCTAATGAGCTAACAAACATGACTGTCCTAAAACAAATGTGACCGGAAGAGATAATGTTGCTCAGTAATATGAGTCAGATCTTTTGAAATGCTTGGGCTAAAGCTGGCAGTTTCCACTGGATTAATGGTGCAATCATGGTGCTAACTAATCTGCGCTCTGGAAACAACGTTACAACAAGCCTTATCATTACAAACATTATTATTAAAAATAAAGAAAAACAAATATTTCGATTTTTTGGGGTTACACTGGTGCTCCCAAATTAAAAACTCCAGGTCGCACAGCAAAATATTTTGTTGCATATGAGATCAAATTGATCCCACTTTAGGGCCTGACATGCATACTATTTAGTATTGTAATACTTGGTACTCACAGAACTCAGGCAGGATCCTCTCACAGGCTCCATGAGGCATCCAGCCACAGTAGGGGTCCCTGGACGCTATACAAGACCTAGGGGGAGAAACACAACACAGGGTTAACATATATCTGTAGATATAATATATATAATAATAATAATATACAGTTCACCATACAGGTTAAATAGGCAGCACCAGTTAACCTCTGTCTGGCTGTATATTAACCAGTGTGCTACAGGTACTCAGTGTTTATGATGTAGATAGAGAAAAAACACATCAATAAACACACAAACCTGTGACCAGGTACAGCAGAAAGTAACCTTGGAGTGGAGTGTGTGCATGTTTCTGAATGCGCGTGTGTGTGTGTCTGTATGCGTCTGTGTCTGACTCACTTGTGGCAGTTAGTGTGCCGCTCACAGCGGCTGAGAGGCATGCGAACCACAGCTTGAGAAAGCTACATACACACTGTGTGTGTCTCTGTCAACATGGAGCGACAAAATATGCCTGTCATCCTCACTGTTAGACAGACACCTGGGAGACAGAGAGAAGAAAAGAGAGGGAAGAGAGGGGTTTGGGAGAGGAGAGGAGTAGGGAGAGAGAGAAAGGGAGGGTGGGTGGTGGAGGGGGAGACAGATGAGAATCAGAAATCAGATTACAGGTTACTTGATCGGTTGTTTATCAGAAAGGCCTGTCTACGGTTTCACTCTCCAGATGTAATCACAGTGGCACTGTTTAGCCCTGATACCCTTACTGACAAGAGAGAATGAGAGACAGAAGAAGAAAGAGGAGAGCGAGAGAGACAGAAGAAGAAAGAGGAGAGCGAGATAGACAGAGAAGAAAGAGGAGAGAGCGAAGAGAGACAGAAGAAGAAAAGAGGAGAGCGAGAGAGACAGAAGAAGAAAAGTGGAGAGCGAGAGAGAGAGAGACAGAAGAAGAAAGAGGAGAGCGAGAGAGACAGAAGAAGAAAGAGGAGAGCGAGAGAGACAGAGACCCGAAGAAGAAGAGGAGAGCGAGAGAGAGAGAGACAGAAGAAGAAAGAAGAGCGAGAGAGAGAGACAGAAGAAAGAAAGCGAGAGAGAGTGAGAGAGAGACAGAGAAGAAGAGAAGAGAGAGCGAGAGAGAGAGAGACAGAGAGACAGAAGAAGAAAGAGAGAGCGAGAGACTGAGGAAGAGAGAGAGAGAGAGACAGAAGAAGAAAGAGGAGAGCGAGAGAGAGACAGAAGAAGAAAGATTTATTGAGCGAGAGACTGAGGAAGAAAGAGGGAGACGAGAGAGAGAGACTGAGGAAGAAAGAGGAGAGCGAGAGACTGAGGAAGAAAGAGGAGAGCGAGAGAGAGACAGAAGAAGAAAGAGAGTCAGAGAGACAGAAGAGAGACGAGAGACTGAGAAAGAGAGGAGACGAGAGACTGAGGAAGAAAAGAGGGAGCGAGGGAGAGACAGAAGAAGAGAGAGACGAGAGTGAGACAGAAGAAAGAGAGAGTGAGAGAGACTGAGGAAGAAAGAGGAGAGAGAGACTGAGGAAGAAAGAGGAGAGACAGAGAGACTGAGGAAGAAAGAGGAGAGCGAGAGACTGAGGAAGAAAGAGGAGAGCGAGAGACTGAGGAGACTGAGGAAGAGAGAGAGAGACTGAGGAAGAGAGAGAGCGAGAGACTGAGGAAGAGAGAGAGAGAGACTGAGGAAGAGAGAGAGAGAGACTGAGGAAGAGAGAGAGAGACTGAGGAAGAGAGAGAGAGACTGAGGAAGAGAGAGAGAAACTGAGGAAGAGAGAGAGAGAGACTGAGGAAGAGAGAGAGAGAGACTGAGGAAGAGAGAGAGAGAGACTGAGGAAGAGAGAGAGAGAGACAGAAGAAGAAAGAGGAGAGCGAGAGACTGAGGAAGAAAGAGTAGAGCGAGAGAGACAGAAGAAGAAAGAGGAGAGCGAGAGACTGAGGAAGAGAGAGGGAGAGACAGACGGTGAGAGACACACAGCGTGAAAGAGAAAAAACAGAGTGAGAGATGAGACCAAAAAGAGAAAGACAGTGAGAGACAGAGACTAAGACAGAGACGCAAAGAGAGTAAGAGAGAGAGACAGTGAGAGACGTGTTGTGAGTGTTCCGTACTTGGCTCTGTTAAACAGGTCAATCTCCTCCAATAGGATGCTGTCGTTTAGGGACAGAGGGGAAGTCTTGGCCAGAACCTTCAGCACCACGCCCGCCTCTGAACCAATGAACAGCACCGTGTAGTTACCATGTGGACCAGCCGCGTTGTCCACCGCCAGGCTGTCAGCCTGTACCTAGAGAGACAAGGACAAGACAGGAGGACAGTCAGACTTCAGTAGGAATTATCAAGACAGTATTTAAAGGCCATCCGTGCGATCTACAAATGAGCATTTTGATTTGGTTTTGTTGATTGTTACCCGAATTTAGATCCCACAAGCAACTCTTTGCGCAATGTGTGTGTGCTTACTGACGCGTGTCTTGGTGAACCAGGGCTGCCGTCTCCTATGTTAGGCACGGAGGAGTCCATGAGGGGGTGAGACTTGATGAAGAGGAGGGTCTCATCAGGGAACTCTATAGAGGTCTTATAGGACTCAGCCTGGCCGTGACCCGCACAGCAGCCTGGCCTGGAGTCATAGGGTCAGAGAGGGGTCAAAGGTCAACACAGGTCACACATGAGCCCAGCTACCATCACCCTGTAGGGACTAATAATGTTGACTATTGAATTGAACTGGAGAGGGGTAAGCGGTACGAGAGAGAGGAGCAGATGCCTGTCAGGACAACAAAGAGACGTGCTGCTGTATCACCGTAAACATGAAGTCATAACAGAGGATTAGAATGTTCATTATTTACCACCATAATGAGCAGCTCTGTGGACTTCGTGTGGAGAGCTGAGCTACGCGTCTAAATATCAGATTAATTATTTACTGCTAATAATGTGTGTGTGTGTGTGTGTGTGTGTGTGTGTGTGGAAAGGTACAGGTGCAGGTACATACCTGGGTTTGGGTAAAGGTACAGGTACATACCTGGGTTAGGGAAAGGTACAGGTACATACCTGGGTAAAGGTACAGGTACAGGTACATCCCTGGGTTAGGGCAAAGGCACGGTACATACCTGGGTTCGGTAAAAGGTACAGGTACATACCTTGGTTAGGAAAGGTACAGGTACATACCTGGGTTAGGGAAAGGTACAGGTACATACCTGGGTTTGGGCAGTCTCTCCTCTGGGAAGGCGGTCCAGACAGAGTCAGGTGTTTTCTGTTCTTTAAATCGTCCTCTGAACACCGTCTCTATGTCATCCATGGAGAACGCACACACTGCAGACCCTGGGATACTGGAAGAGAGGAACACAACCACACACTGTTACACAACTACTATTAACTATAGCTACTAATATACACACTGCAGACCCTGGGATAGTGAAGAGAGAGGAACACAACCACACACTGTTACACAACTACTATTAACTATAGCTACTAATATACACACTGCAGACCCTGGGATAGTGAAGAGAGAGGAACACAACCACACACTGTTACACAACTACTATTAACTAGATATGGAGAAAACACACACAACAAGAGATTCACAATAACACATCTGTTACACATCTGTTACACCAATATTACAAAGAGTGTAGCCCAAATGGCACCCTATTCCCGTATAGTGAACCACTTTGACCAGATCCCTATGGTCCCTCGTCAAAGTAGTGCTCTATACAGGGAGCGGGCAACGCCGTGAATGCAGCACCCTCAGTGTGTCCATCCTTACCTGTTCATCTGTGTAGTGAAGACTCCCACCACAGAAGGAACCTCCGTTGATGTTGATGATGTCAGTGATGGACTGCTTGAACATCGAAGTAGAAGAAGGATTCTCCAGGAACAGAACAGTTGAGTCTGGCCTTGACGAAGGACGTCCAGTGTTTCTCCAACACACGCTGAGACCCGCCTACGTCGTTCTTACAGATACGAGCCACTCTGGAGTAGACGGCCTGGAAAGGAAAGGGGGAGCAGGGGGGAGAGAGAGAGACTCTGCAATCAGCATCACTAAAACACTTCCTCCCTCTGAATAAGACATCTGCCTCATCCTGTGGCCTCACAGTGTGACGCACACTGACGCATACACAAGCACACGCACGGGCGCACACACATGCTTATCCAGGACCCTGTGTCAGAGAGGACATTTGTTTGAAGCTCCGATTGAACAAACACCTCACACTCACACCTCTTAGCCCTAAACCTGATTCACACTCACCTCTTTACTCAGTCTGATTAACCTTGAACTAGGACAGAGCTGGGCTATAGGACTGGGCTATATGATAGGGGCTAGGCTATATAATAGGGGCTGGGCTGTAGGACGGTGCTATTTGATAGGTACTGGGCTATAGGACTGGGCTATAGGACGGTGCTATATGATAGGGACTGGGCTATATGACAGGGACTGGGCTATAGGATGGTGCTATAAGAAGGGGCTATATGACAGGTAGTGAGCTATAGGACTGGAATTGGGCTATAGTATGGGGCTATATGATAGGGTCTGGGCTATAGGACGGGGACTGGGCTATAGGATGGGGCTATATGATAGGGACTGGGCTATATGACGGGGACTGGGATATATGGTAGGGACTGGGCTAGATCTCTGGGCTAGGGCTCTGGGTGTTGGAGTGTTGGGCTGTAGGGGACTAGGGCTAGAGCTCTGGGTGTTGGACTGTGTGGGACTAGAGCCAGAACTCTGGGTGTTGGAGTGT
>NW_025748436.1:0-7500 GCF_021184085.1 Oncorhynchus gorbuscha
GTTTTATACTGTACATGTTGTACTCATGTATGTTATACTGTATATGTTTTATACTGCATATGTTTTGTACCTTATATGTTGTATATGTTATATACTGTATGTATATATATGTATATATACTGTATATGTATGTATATGTATATATACTGTATATGTATTATACTGTATATGTATATATACTGTATATGTATTATATGTTTTATACTGTATGTGTTATATATACTTGTATATGTATGTATATGTTTTTTGTATATGTCTGTATATGTATTTTATACTGTATATGTTGTATGTATATTTTATACTGCATATGTGTATATACTGTTATATGCTGTATATGTTATATACTGTATGTGTTTATACTGTATATGTTTTATACTGTATATGTATACTTATATGTTTTATACTGTATATGTTTATGTATATGTTTTATACTGTATATGTTGTTACATATGTTTTATACTGTATATGTTTGTATACTGTATATGTTTTATACTGTATATGTTTTATACTGTATATGTTTTATACCTTATATGTTTATATGTTTTATACTGTATATGTTTTTATATGTTTTATACTGTATATGTTTTATATGTTTTATACTGTATATGTTTATATATGTTTTATACTGTATATGTTTTATATGTTTTATACTGTATATGTTTTATACTGTATGTTTTATACTGTATATGTTTGTATATGTTTTATACTGTATGTTTATATATGTTTTATACTGTATATGTTATATATGTTTATATGTATATGTTTATGTATATGTTTTATACTGTATATGTTTTTATATGTTTTATACTGTATATGTTTTATACTGTATATGTTTTATACTGTATATGTTGTATATGTTTTATACTGTATATGTTTATATATGTTTTATACTGTATATGTTTATATATGTTTTATACTGTATATGTTTATATATGTTTTATACTGTATATGTTTTATACTGTATATGTTTATATATGTTTTATACTGTATATGTTTTATACTGTATATGTTTTATACTGTATATGTTGTATATGTTTTATACTGTATATGTTTATATATGTTTTATACTGTATATGTTTATATATGTTTTATACTGTATATGTTTTATACTGTATATGTTTATATATGTTTTATACTGTATATGTTTTATACTGTATATGTTTTATACTGTATATGTTGTATATGTTTTATACTGTATATGTTTTATACTGTATATGTTTTATACTGTATATGTTGTATATGTTTTATACTGTATATGTTTTATACTGTATATGTTGTATATGTTTTATACTGTATATGTTTTATACTGTATATGTTGTATATGTTTTATACTGTATATGTTGTATATGTTTTATACTGTATATGTTTTATACTGTATATGTTGTATATGTTTTATACTGTATATGTTTTATACTGTATATGTTTTATACTGTATATGTTTATATATGTTTTATACTGTATATGTTTGTATATGTTTTATACTGTATATGTTTTATACTGTATATGTTTTATACTGTATATGTTGTATATGTTTTATACTGTATATGTTTTATACTGTATATGTTTTATACTGCTATATGTTGTATATGTTTTATACTGTATATGTTTAGTATATGTTTTATACTGTATATGTTTATACTGTATATGTTTGTATACTGTTTATATGTTGTATATGTTTTATACTGTATATGTTTTATACTGTATATGTTTATGTATGCTGTATATGTTTTATATGTTTTATACTGTATATGTTTTATACTGTATATGTTGTATATGTTTTATACTGTATATGTTTTATACTGTATATGTTTTATACTGTATATGTTTTATACTGTTATATGTTACTGTATATGTTTTATACTGTATATGTTTTATACCTGTATATGTTATATATGTTTTATACTGTATATGTTTTATACTGTATATCATTTATATATGTTTTATACTGTATATGTTTTATATGTATATGTTTTATACTGTATATGTTGTATATGTTTTATATAATATATGTTTTATACTGTATATGTTTTATGTATATGTTGTATATGTTTTTATACTGTATATGTTTTATACTGTATATGTTGTATGTGTTTTATACTGTATATGTTTTATACTGTATATGTTGTATATGTTTATACTGTATATGTTGTATATGTTTTATACTGTATATGTTGTATATGTTTTATACTGTATATGTTTTTTTTTTTTTTTTTATGCTGTATATGTTTTATACTCGTAATATGTTTTATACTGTATATGTTTTATGCACCTGTATATGTTGTATGTTTTTATACTGTATATGTTTTATATGTTTTATACTGTATATGTTTTATAATATTTTTATACTGTATATGTTTTATACTGTTATATGTTTTATACCTGTTGTATATGTTTTATACTGTATATGTTTTATACTGTATATGTTTATATATGTTTTTATACTGTATATGTTTTATATATGTTTTATACTGTATATGTTTTATATATGTTTTATACTGTATATGTTTTATACTGTATATGTTTATATATGTTTTATACTGTATATGTTTTATACTGTATATGTTGTATATGTTTATGTTGTATATGTTTATACTGTATATGTTTATATATGTTTTATACTATATATGTTTTATGTATGTTTTATACTGTATATGTTTTTATACTGTATAATGTTTTATATGTTTTATACTGTATATGTTTTATACTGTATATGTTTTATACTGTATATGTTATATGTTTTATACTGTATATGTTTTATACTGTATATGTTTTTATACTGTATATGTTTTATACTGTATATGTTTGTTTTTATACTGTATATGTTGTATATGTTTTATACTGTATATGTTTTTATACTGTATATGTTGTATATGTTTTTATACTGTATATGTTTATGTTTTATACTGTATATGTTTTATACTGTATATGTTGTATATGTTTATACTGTTTTTATACTGTTTTTATATGTTGTTTTATACTGTTTTTTTATACTGTATATGTTGTAGTTTTTATACCATATGTTTTATACTGTTTTTATACTGTATATGTTGTATATGTTTTTATACTGTATATGTTTTATACTGTTTTATACTGTTGTATATGTTTTATACTGTATATGTTTTATATGTTTTCCATACTGTATATGTTGTATATGTTTTATACTGTATATGTTTTATACTGTTTTATACTGTATATGTTTTAATATGTTTTATACTGTATATGTTTATATATGTTTTATACTGTATATGTTTTATACTGTATATATATGTTTTATACTGTATATGTTTTATACTGTTTATACTGTTTTATTATATATGTTTTATACTGTATATGTTTATATATGTTTTATACTGTATATGTTTTATACTGTATATGTTTATATATGTTTTATGTTTTATATGTTTATATATGTTTATATGTATATGTTTTATACTGTATATGTTGTATATGTTTTATACTGTATATGTTTTTATACTGTATATGTTTTATACTGTATATGTTGTATATGTTTTTATACTGTATATGTTTATATATGTTTTATACTGTATATGTTTATATATGTTTTATACTGTATATGTTTTTATATATGTTTTACATGTTTTATACTGTATATGTTTTATACTGTATATGTTTTATGTTTTATACTGTATATGTTTTATACTGTATATGTTTTATACTGTATATGTTTTATATGTTTTATACTGTATATGTTTATATATACTGTATATGTTTTATACTGTATATGTTGTATATATGTTTTATACTGTATATGTTTTATACTGTATATGTTTATATATGTTTTATACTGTATATGTTTTATACTGTATATATACTGTATATGTTGTATATGTTTTATACTGTATATTTTATACTGTATATGTTGTATATGTTTTATACTGTATATGTTGTATATGTTTTATACTGTATATGTTTTTATACTGTATTTTATATGTTTTATACTGTATATGTTTATACCTATATGTTGTATATGTTTTATACTGTATATGTTTTATATGTATATGTTTTGTTTATACTGTATATGTTTTATATGTTTTATACTGTATATGTTTTATACTGTATATGTTTTATATGTTTATATGTATATGTTTTATATGTTTTTTTATACTGTATATGTTTTATATGTTTTTATACTGTATATGTTTTATATGTTTTTATACTGTATATGTTGTATATGTTTTATAATATATGTTTTATATGTTTTATACTGTATATGTTTTATACTGTATATGTTTTATATGTTTATACTGTTTATTATACTGTATATGTTTTATACTGTATATGTTGTATATGTTTTATACTGTATATGTTTTATACTGTATATGTTTTATACTGTATATGTTGTATATATACTGTATATGTTTTATATGTTTTATACTGTATATGTTGTATATGTTTTTATACTGTATATGTTGTATATGTTTTATACTGTATATGTTTTATACTGTATATGTTTTATATGTTTTATACTGTATATGTTTTATACTGTATATGTTTTTATACTGTATATGTTTTATACTGTATATGTTTTATATGTTTTATACTGTATATGTTTTATATGTTTTTATACTGTATATGTTTTATATGTTTTATACTGTATATGTTTTATACTGTATAATGTTTATATATGTTTTATATGTATATGTTTTATTATATGTTTTATACTGTATATGTTTTATATGTTTATGCTGTATATGTTTTATACTGTATATGTTTTATACTGTATATGTTTTATATGTTTTTATACTGTATATGTTTTATACTGTATATGTTTTATATGTTTTATACTGTATATGTTTTATACTGTATATGTTTTATATGTTTTATACTGTATATGTTTTATACTGTATATGTTTTATATATTTGTATATGTTTTATATATGTTTATACTGTATATGTTTTTATACTATATGTTTTATATGTTTTATACTGTATATGTTTATATGTTTTATACTGTATATGTTGTATATGTTTTATACTGTATATGTTTTATACTGTATATGTTTTATACTGTATATGTTTTATATGTTTTATACTGTATATGTTTATATATATGTTTTATACTGTATATGTTTTATACTGTATATGTTGTATATGTTTATACTGTATATGTTTTATATGTTTATACTGTATATGTTGTATATGTTTTATACTGTAATATGTTTTATACTGTATATGTTGTATAATGTTTATACTGTATATGTTTTATATATGTTTTTATACTGTATATGTTGTATATGTTTTATACTGTATATGTTGTATATGTTTTATATGTATATGTTGTATATGTTTTATACTGTATATGTTTTATATGTATATTTTTATACTGTTATATGTTTTATACTGTATATGTTTTATACTAATATATGTTGTATATGTTTTTTATATGTATATGTTTTATACTGTATATGTTGTATATGTTTTATACTGTATATGTTTTATACTGTATATGTTTATATGTTTTATACTGTATATGTTTTATATGTTTTATACTGTATATGTTTTATATGTTTTATACTGTATATGTTTTATATGTTTTATACTGTATATGTTTTATATGTTTTATATGTTTATATGTTTTATACTGTATATGTTTATATATGTTGTATATGTTTTATACTGTATATGTTTTATACTGTATATGTTTTATATGTTTTATACTGTATATGTTTTATATGTTTTATACTGTATATGTTTTATATGTTTTATACTGTTTTTTTATACTGTATATGTTTTATACTGTATATGTTTTATACTGTATATGTTTTATATGTTTTTATACTGTATATGTTTTATACTGTATATGTTTTATACTGTATATGTTTTATGTTTTATACTGTATATGTTTTATATGTTTTATACTGTATATGTTTTATATGTTTTATACTGTATATGTTTTATATACTGTATATGTTTTATATGTTTTATACTGTATATGTTTTATATGTTTTATACTGTTGTATATGTTTTATACTGTATATGTTTTATATGTTTATGTTGTATATGTTTTATACTGTATATGTTTTATATGTTTTATACTGTATATGTTTTATATGTTTATACTGTATATGTTTTATACTGTATATGTTTTATACTGTATATGTTTTATATGTTTTATACTGTATATGTTTTTATACTGTATATGTTTTATATGTATATACTTTATATGTTTTGTTTTATACTGTATATGTTTTATATGTTTTATACTGTATATGTTTTATATATGTTTTTATACTGTATATGTTTTATATGTTTTATACTGTATATGTTTTATACTGTATATGTTTTATACTGTATATGTTTTATATGTATATGTTTTATACTGTATATGTTTTATACTGTATATGTTTTATACTGTATATGTTTTATACTGTATATGTTTTATATGTTTTATACTGTTTATGTTTTATACTGTATATGTTTTATATGTTTATACTGTATATGTTTTTTTATACTGTATATGTTTTATACTGTATATGTTTTATATGTTTTATACTGTATATGTTTTATACTGTATATGTTGTATATGTTTTATACTGTATATGTTTTATATGTTTTATACTGTATATATGTTTTATACTGTTTTATACTGTATATGTTGTATATGTTTTATATGTTTATGTTGTATATGTTTTATACTGTATATGTTTTATACTGTATATGTTTTATACTGTTTATATATGTTTTATGTATATGTTGTATATGTTTTATACTGTATATGTTTTATACTGTATATGTTTTTATACTGTATATGTTGTATATGTTTTATACTGTATATGTTTTATACTGTATATGTTTTATACTGTATATATATGTTTTTATACTGTATATGTTTTATACTGTATATGTTTATACTGTATATGTTTTATATGTTTTATACTGTATATGTTTTATATGTTATGTTTTATACTGTATATGTTTTATACTGTATATGTTTTATACTGTATATGTTGTATATGTTTTATACTGTATATGTTGTATATGTTTTATACTGTATATGTTTTATACTGTATATGTTGTATATGTTTTATACTGTATATGTTTTATACTGTATATGTTTTATACTGTATATGTTGTATATGTTTTATACTGTATATGTTTATATGTTTATACTGTATATGTTTTATACTGTATATGTTGTATATGTTTTATACTGTATATGTTTTATACTGTATATTTGTATATGTTTTATACTGTATATGTTTTATACTGTATATGTTTTATACTGTTTTATACTGTATATGTTTTTATACTGTATATGTTTTATACTGTATATGTTTTATATACTGTATATGTTTTATATGTTTTATACTGTATATGTTTTATACTGTATATGTTTTATATATGTTTTATACTGTATATGTTTATATATGTTTTATACTGTATATGTTTTATACTGTATATATGTATATATTTTTGCATATGTTTACATGTGTTTTATACTGCATATGTTTATATATGTTTTATACTGCATATGTATAT
>NW_025748436.1:10000-27500 GCF_021184085.1 Oncorhynchus gorbuscha
GAGAGAGAGAGAGAGAGAATAGAGAGAGAGAGAGAGAGAGAGAGAGAGAGAGAGAGAGAGAGAGAGAGAGAGAGAGAGAGAGAGAGAGAGAGAGAGAGAGAGAGAGAGAGAGGTGGAGAGAGAGAGAGAGAGAGAGAGAGAGAGAGAGAGAGAGAGAGAGAGAGAGAGAGAGAGAGAGAGAGAGAGAGAGAGAGAGAGAGAGAGAGAGAGAGAGAGAGAGAGAGAGAGAGAGAGAGAGAGAGAGAGAGGGAGAGAGAGAGAGAGACAGGAAGGAAGGAAGGAAGGAAGGAAGGAAGGAAGGAAGGAAGGAAGGAAGGAAGGAAGGAAGGAAGGAAGGAAAAGAAGGGGGAGACTGGATCAAGCGGGTGAAAGAGTGATGGGGAGCTGGGAATAGAGAGATATGTGGAGATAGAGAGAGGAAGCAGTCAAATATATACTAAGACATCTGAATACAGCAAAAATGCTTACACACAAAATCTTTTCATGGCACACGATTTTTGAAACCTCTCACTCAAAGTGCAAAACTACACACCAAATGTGAAAAACCATAAGCTATTTCTCAGGCTTTGACTCAGTTGTCAATTGCATAAAACACTTTTTTCAAAATACTACACACAATTCTCAACCTAAAACACAACCAATCAAAATGATACATTTATTCACCAGGTCACACACACACTCCTCACATGTGCAAACACTAATAGCTTAACTGATCACTAACCAATCACTGCTTTTGTTATGCAGGTGAATGAGGACCCAAAAGCGACTTGGCGAAAACAGAGTTTTTAATCCAGTAAGATACTTAACAAAACAAAAGGCATAATACTACTGCGTAAAGACGAGAACAGACTGGAGACTTGATCAAGAACTGCAGGTTGCCTCGGGAAGGCACTTGAACCTAGCAGACTCAGACACCTGCTCACCACGCAGCATCTGAGGGAAACACGACACGACAGGGCAAAACATAGACACAGCACGGTGAATATAGACAAGGATCCGACAGGGCAGGTACGGAAAACAAGGAGAGAAATAGGGACTCTAATCAGGGAAAAGGATCGGGAACAGGTGTGGGAAGACTAAATGATTGATTAGGGGAATAGGAACAGCTGGGAGCAGGAACGGAACGATAGAGAGAAGAGAGAGCGAGAGAGTGAGAGAGGGAGGGGAGAGAGAGGGATAGAAAGAGGAAAGAACCTAATAAGACCAGCAGAGGGAAACGAATAGAAGGGGAAGCACAGGGACAAGACATGATAATTAATGACAAAACATGACAGTACCCCCCACTCACCGAGCGCCTCCTGGCGCACTCGAGGAGAACCCTGGCGGCAACGGAGGAAATCATCAATAAGCGAACGGTCCAGCACGTCCCGAGACGGAACCCAACTCCTCTCCTCAGGACCGTAACCCTTCCAATCCACTAAGTATTGGTGACCCCCGTCCCCGAGAACGCATGTCCATGATCTTACGTACCTTGTAAATAGGTGCGCTCTCGACAAGGACGGGAGGGGGGAGGGGAAGACGAACGGGGGTGCGAAGAAAGGGCTTGACACAGGAGACATGGAAGACAGGATGGGCCAGCGACGAAGATGTCGCGGAAGAAGCTGTCGCACAGCGACAGGATTGACGACCTGGGAGACACGGAACGGACCAATGAACCGCGGAGTCAACTTACGAGAAGCTGTCGTAAGAGGAAGGTTGCGAGTGGAAAGCCACACTCTCTGGCCGCAACAATACCTTGGACTCTTAATCCTGCGTTTATTGGCGGCTCTCACAGTCTGTGCCCTGTAACGGCAAAGTGCAGACCTCACCCTCCTCCAGGTGCGCTCACAACGTTGGACAAACGCTTGAGCGGAGGGAACGCTGGACTCGGCAAGCTGGGATGAGAACAGAGGAGGCTGGTAACCCAGACTACTCTGAAACGGAGATAACCCGGTAGCAGACGAAGGAAGCGAGTTGTGAGCGTATTCTGCCCAGGGGAGCTGTTCTGCCCAAGACGCAGGGTTTCTGAAAGAAAGGCTGCGTAGTATGCGACCAATCGTCTGATTGGCCCTCTCTGCTTGACCGTTAGACTGGGGATGAAACCCGGAAGAGAGACTGACGGACGCACCAATCAAAACGACAGAACTCCCTCCAAAACTGTGGCGTGAATTGCGGACCTCTGTCTGAAACGGCGTCTAACGGGAGGCCATGAATTCTGAACACATTCTCGATGATGATTTGTGCCGTCTCCTTAGCGGAAGGAAGTTTAGCGAGGGGAATGAAATGTGCCGCCTTAGAGAACCTATCGACAACCGTAAGAATCACAGTCTTCCCCGCAGACAAAGGCAGACCGGTAATGAAGTCTAGGGCGATGTGAGACCATGGTCGAGAAGGAATGGGAGCGGTCTGAGACGACCGGCAGGAGGAGGTTACCCGACTTAGTCTGCGCGCAGTCCGAACAAGCAGCCACGAAACGGCGCGTGTCACGCTCCTGAGTCGGCCACCAAAAGCGCTGGCGAATAGACGCAAGAGTGCCTCGAACACCGGGATGACCAGCTAACTTGGCAGAGTGAGCCCACTGAAGAACAGCCAGACGCAGTGGAAACAGGAACGAAAAGGAGGTTACTAGGACAAGCGCGGCGACGCAGTGTGCGTGAGTGCTTGCTTAACCTGTCTTTCAATTCCCCAGACTGTTAACCCGACAACACGCCCATAAGGAAGAATCCCTCGGGATCAGTAGAAGCCACAGAAGAACTAAACAGACGGGATAAGGCATCAGGCTTGGTGTTTTTGCTACCCGGACGGTAAGAAATCACAAACTCGAAACGAGCAAAAACAACGCCCAACGAGCTTGACGGGCATTAAGTCGTTTGGCAGAACGGATGTACTCAAGGTTCTTATGGTCTGTCCAAACGACAAAAGGAAGTCGCCCCCTCCAACCACTGTCGCCATTCGCCTAGGGCTAAGCGGATGGCGAGCAGTTCACGGTTACCCACATCATAGTTGCGCTCAGATGGCGACAGGCGATGAGAAAAATAAGCGCAAGGATGAACCTTATCGTCAGACTGGAAGCGCTGGGAAAGAATGGCTCCCACGCCTACCTCTGAAGCGTCAACCTCGACAATGAATTGTCTAGTGACGTCAGGAGTAACGAGGATAGGAGCGGACGTAAACGTTCTTTTAGAAGATCAAAAGCTCCTGGGCGGAACCGGACCACTTAAAACACGTCTTGACAGAAGTAAGAGCTGTGAGAGGGGCAGCAACTTGACCGAAATTACGAATGAAACGCCGATAGAAATTAGCGAAACCTAAAAAGCGCTGCAACTCGACACGTGACCTTGGAACGGGCCAATCACTGACAGCTTGGACCTTAGCGGAATCCATCTGAATGCCTTCAGCGGAAATAACGGAACCGAGAAAAGTAACGGAGGAGACATGAAAAGAGCACTTCTCAGCCTTTACGTAGAGACAATTCTCTAAAAGGCGCTGTAGAACACGTCGAACGTGCTGAACATGAATCTCGAGTGCCGGTGAAAATATCAGGATATCGTCAAGATAGACAAAAACAAAGATGTTCAGCATGTCTCTCAGAACATCATTAACTAATGCCTGAAAAACAGCTGGCGCATTGGCGAGACCAAACGGCAGAACCCGGTACTCAAAATGCCCTAACGGAGTGTTAAACGCCGTTTTCCACTCGTCCCCCTCTCTGATGCGCACGAGATGGTAAGCGTTACGAAGGTCCAACTTAGTAAAGCACCTGGCTCCCTGCAGAATCTCGAAGGCTGATGACATAAGGGGAAGCGGATAACGATTCTTAACCGTTATGTCATTCAGCCCTCGATAATCCACGCAGGGGCGCAGAGTACCGTCCTTCTTCTTAACAAAAAGAACCCCGCCCGGCCGGAGAGGAAGAAGGCACTATGGTACCGGCGTCAAGAGACACAGATAAATAATCCTCGAGAGCCTTACGTTCGGGAGCCGACAGAGAGTATAGTCTACCCCGAGGAGGAGTGGTCCCCGGAAGGAGATCAATACTACAATCATACGACCGGTGAGGAGGAAGGGAGTTGGCTCGGGACCGACTGAAGACCGTGCGCAGATCATGATATTCCTCCGGCACTCCTGTCAAATCGCCAGGTTCCTCCTGAGAAGTGGGGACAGAAGAAATGGGAGGGATGGCAGACATTAAACACTTCACATGACAAGATACGTTCCAGGATAGGATAGAATTACAAGACCAATTAATAGAAGGATTATGACATACTAGCCAGGGATGACCCAAAACAACAGGTGTAAAAGGTGAACGAAAAATCAAAAAAGAAATAGTCTCACTGTGGTTACCAGATACTGTGAGAGTTAAAGGTAGTGTCTCAAATCTGATACTGGGAAGATGACTACCATCTAAGGCAAACATGGGCGTAGGCTTGTCTAACTGTCTGAAAGGAATGTTATGTTTCCGAACCCATGCTTCGTCCATGAAACAACCCTCAGCCCCAGAGTCAATCAAGGCACTGCATGTAGCACCCGAACCGGTCCAGCGTAGATGGTCCGACATAGTAGTACAGGATCTAGATGAAGAGACCTGAGTAGTAGCGCTCACCAGTAGCCCTCCGCTTACTGATGAGCTCTGGCCTTTTACTGGACATAAATTGACAAAATGTCCATCAAATCCGCAATAGAGGCACAGGTGGTTGGTGATCCTCCGTTCCCTCTCCTTGGTCGAGATGCGAATACCTCCCAGCTGCATGGGCTCAGTCTCTGAGCCAGAGGAGGGAGATGGTTGCGATGCGGAGCAGGGAAACACCGTTGACGCGAGCTCTCTTCCACGAGCTTGGTGACGAAGATCTACCCGTCGTTCTATGCGGATGGCGAGAGCAATCAAAGAGTCCACACTGGAAGGAACCTCCCGAGAGAGAATCTCATCTTTGACCACTGTGTGGAGTCCCTCCAGAAAACGAGTGAGCAGCGCCGGCTCGTTCCAGTCACTAGAGGCAGCAAGAGTACGAAACTCTATAGAGTAATCCGTTATGGATCGATCACCTTGGCATAGGGAAGCCAGGGCCCTAGAAGCCTCCCCACCAAAAACTGAACGGTCAAAAACCCGAATCATCTCCTCTTTAAAGTTCTGGTAATTGTTAGAACAATCAGCCCTTGCCTCCCAGATAGCTGTGCCCCACTCTCGGGCCCGGCCAGTAAGGAGTGAAATGACGTAAGCAACCCGAGCTCTCTCGCTAGAGTATGTGTTGGGTTGGAGAGAGAACACAATATCACACTGGGTGAGAAAGGAGCGGCACTCCGTGGGCTGCCCGGAGTAGCAAGGTGGGTTATTAACCCTAGGTTCCGGAGGCTCGGCAGGCCAGGAAGTAACAGGTGGCACGAGACGAAGACTCTGGAACTGTCCAGAGAGGTCGGAAACCTGAGCGACCAGGTTCTCCACGGCATGGCGAGCAGCAGACAATTCCTGCTCGTGTCTGCCGAGCATGGCTCCTTGGATCTTGACGGCAGTGTTACGAGCCTCTGTAGTCGCTGGGTCCATTCCTTGGTCGGATCCTTCTGTTATGCAGGTGAATGAGGACCCAAAAGCGACTTGGCGAAAACAGAGTTTTTAATCCAGTAAGATACTTAACAAAACAAAAGGCATAATACTACTCGTAAAGACGAGAACAGACTGGAGACTTGATCAAGAACTGCAGGTTGCCTCGGGAAGGCACTTGAACCTAGCAGACTCAGACACCTGCTCACCACGCAGCATCTGAGGGAAACACGACACGACAGGGCAAAACATAGACACAGCACGGTGAATATAGACAAGGATCCGACAGGGCAGGTACGGAAAACAAGGAGAGAAATAGGGACTCTAATCAGGGAAAAGGATCGGGAACAGGTGTGGGAAGACTAAATGATTGATTAGGGGAATAGGAACAGCTGGGAGCAGGAACGGAACGATAGAGAGAAGAGAGAGCGAGAGAGTGAGAGAGGGAGGGGGAGAGAGAGGGATAGAAAGAGGGAAAGAACCTAATAAGACCAGCAGAGGGAAACGAATAGAAGGGGAAGCACAGGGACAAGACATGATAATTAATGACAAAACATGACAGCTTTACTGTAGTATAGGCCTATAAATAGGTCAAAGGTCAGATTACCTGTTTTGAACAATGGATGCCAACAATGGACAGAGAGCAAGAAGAGTAGGAGGGAGAGGAAGAGGACGAGGGCAAAGAAGAGAAGGAAGGAGAGGCATCTCTAATGAGATTAGGGCAAAATTTGTTGATCATGTGATCAACCACGGTTTGACCATGAGAGAGGCTGGACTGAGAGTCCAGCCCAATTTGAGTCGATTTACAGTGGCCTCCATAATTCGAACCTTCAGAAATGACAACAGGTATGCAACTATCTAATGATTATTTTAGCATTAAAGTAATGTTCTGTAAAATACGTATGACTTCATAGTATTGCATAAACATTTGTAACTCTAAGCCATCCATTTACTGCACTGCATTGAATGAATGAGGTTGGTTATCATGCTGTACTACATTTTTTGTACATTGTTTACAGTTCCTATGCTGAACACATACTGAGTTTGAATTCTGTACAGAGTGGAAAGGCAAAGACATCATGGAGGACGAGGACGCTTGTTTACAGATGTACAAGAGACTGCAATTATAAATATGGTCTATGTGGGGACATAGAGGTTGCCTCTGTCCAAGGTTGGATACGCCACGCTAGGAGATTCTTCCCTCGATGTTTGGAAAGAGAAAACCTATCTTGTGATGTGGATGAAGTATCGTGGCCAGACTCAGACTTGTATGCTACTCTATACAACAGTAATGTTTGGCCTAATAAATATTTTCTGTTTCTACATTGCATTGGTGTTTACAGTGTATTTGTTACCCCTCTCAGCCGATTACTTTCACTGTAAAACATTGTTATATCACTGTAGAACATCATTTTATCTACATTGAAATGTAGATATAAGCCTATGAAAGACCAAAGTGTTATGCAGGTGAATGAGGACCCAAAAGCAACTTAACGAAAACAGAGTCTTTATTCCAGTCTTAGACAAAGGTGATAATCCTGGATAATATCTTGGTGAAAGCAAAAACAGGAAAACTGAAATCCACTCGTCAGTAGAGAGGAATGACTGGAGACTCTACCACAGACTGCAGGTCGCTTCGGGAAGGCACCGGCCGTAGCTGACACTGACACCTGCTTACACGCAGCATCTGAAGAAGGTAAAACACGACAGGGCGAAACAAGGACACAGAACAGCGAACATCATACAAGGATCCGACAAGGACAGAAGCGGAAAACAGGGGGAGAAATAGGGGCTCTAATCAGAGGGCAAAATAGGGGACAGGTGTGAAAAGAGTAAATGAGGTAGTTAGGAGAATGAGGAACAGCTGGGAGCAGGAACGGAACGATAGAGAGAGAGAGCGAGAGAAGGAGAGAGGGGAGGGGAAGAGAGGGATAGAAAGAGGGAAAGAACCTAATAAGACCAGCAGAGGGAAACGAATAGAAGGGAAGCACAGAGACAAGACATGATAACCAATGACAAAACATGACAGTACCCCCCACTCACCGAGCGCCTCCTGGCGCACTCGAGGAGGAACCCTGGCGGCAACGGAGGAAATCATCAATCAACGAACGGTCCAGCACGTCCCGAGATGGAATCCAACTCCTCTCCTCAGGACCGTAACCCTCCCAATCCACTAAGTACTGGTGACCACGTCCCCGAGAACGCATGTCCATGATCTTCCGTACCTTGTAAATAGGTGCGCCCTCGACAAGGACGGGGGGGGAAAGACGAACGGGGCGTGAAGAAAAGGCTTAACACAGGAGACATGGAAGACAGGGTGGACGCGACGAAGATGTCGCGGAAGAAGCAGTCGCACAGCGACAGGATTGACGACCTGAGAGACACGGAACGGACCAATGAACCGCGGAGTCAACTTGCGAGAAGCTGTCGTAAGGGGAAGGTTACGAGTGGAAAGCCACACTCTCTGACCGCGACAATACCTAGGACTCTTAATCCTACATTTATTGGCGGCTCTCACAGTCTGCGCCCTGTAACGGCAAAGTGCAGACCTGACCCTCCTCCAGGTGCGCTCACAACGTTGGACAAAAGCCTGAGTGGAGGGAACGCTGGACTCGGCGAGCTGGGACGAGAACAGAGGAGGCTGGTACCCAAGACTACTCTGAAACGGAGATAGCCCGGTAGCAGACGAAGGAAGCGAGTTGTGAGCGTATTCTGCCCAGGGGAGCTGTTCTGCCCAAGACGCAGGGTTTCTAAAAGAAAGGCTGCGTAATATGCGACCAATCGTCTGATTGGCCCTTTCTGCTTGACCGTTAGACTGGGGATGAAAACCGGAAGAGAGACTGACGGAAGCACCAATCAAACGACAGAACTCCCTCCAAAACTGTGACGTGAATTGCAGACCTCTGTCTGAAACGGCGTCTAATGGGAGGCCATGAATTCTGAACACATTCTCAATGATGATTTGTGCCGTCTCCTTAGCGGAAGGAAGCTTAGCGAGGGGAATGAAATGTGCCGCCTTAGAGAACCTATCGACAACTGTAAGAATCACAGTCTTCCCCGCAGACGAAGGCAGACCGGTAATAAAGTCTAAGGCAGTGGTCACCAAACTACGGCCCGCGGGCCGGATACGGCCCGTCAGCACATTTGGCCCGGCCCTCTGAACAATACCAGAGACGCTATCGAATTTTTTTCCTATTTGGCCTCCAGAAAAAAAATCCTAGGCCCGGCCCTGTCAAAGAGAGAACGGAATAATGGCGAAAAGGTTAGGTAAGAGAAAATTTGATTCAGAATGCAGGGTATTTAACCTGCAGTGGACAAACGATTATTTTTTTGTTCAATGCAAAGAAAAGGCTGTTTGTCTCATCTGTCAAGAGACGGTGGCGGTATTCAAAGAATACAATCTTCGCCGACACTATGAATCCCGTCACAAAGACAAGTACGATAGCTTGCAAGGCCAAATACGAGCAGACAAACTCTCAAAGCTAAAAAGTGGACTACTATCTCAGCAGAATACATTTGTACGCCAAGCTCAGCTGAACCAGGCATCCGTTCGGGCCAGCTTTCGGGTTGCTAAACTGATAGCAAGAAGCGGTAAGCCTTTCACTGACGGAGAGTTTGTTAAGAAATGTATGGATGCTGTCGCGGAGGAGGTGTGTCCCGAGAAGAAAGATGCATTTAATGCCGTAAGTCTGTCGGCGA
Organism: Oncorhynchus gorbuscha; assembly: GCF_021184085.1. NCBI lineage: Eukaryota > Metazoa > Chordata > Actinopteri > Salmoniformes > Salmonidae > Oncorhynchus > Oncorhynchus gorbuscha. The sequence goes on from NW_025748436.1 coordinate 19,215, forward strand.
GTACAATCACCAGACGCGTTGAAGAAATCGGGAGTAATGTATATGCCCAGCTGCAGCAGAAGACGAAAGAATTTGACTTTTTTCATTAGCACTTGATGAGAGCACGGACGTGCAAGACACAGCGCAACTGCTCATTTTTATTCGTGGAGTTAGCGCAAACTTTGAGATATGCGAGGAGCTGGCAGCCCTCCAAAGTCTCAAAGGGACTACAACGGGAGAGGATATTTTTGTCAAAGTGTGCCAAACCATGGAGAAGTTGGACCTGGACTGGTCAAAGCTAGCTAGCATCACGACTGACGGGGCTCCTAGCATGGTGGGCGAAACTCGCGGTCTAATAGGACGCATGAACCGGGAGTTGGAAAAAAGGGGTCTCACCGCCCCGCTACGAGTCCACTGCCTAATTCACCAGCAAGCACTGTGCTGCAAAGTGTTGACGTGGGATTCTGTAATGAAGGTTGTGGTGTCGTGCATAAACTTCATCAGAGCAAAGGGACTTAAACACAGGCAGTTCCAAGAATTCCTGTCTGAACTGGAGTCTACGCACGGAGATGTGCTGTACTACACAGAGGTCCGATGGCTGAGCCGGGGCAGAGTTTTGAGGCGTTTTTACGAGCTGCTACCCGAAATTAACGCATTTCTTCATTTAAAAGACAAAACGGTCCCAGAGCTGATCGACCCAGAATGGAAATGGCACCTCGCATTTTTAACAGACGTGACAGAAATACTTAACAGCCTTAACTTGCAGCTACAAGGCGAGGGGAAACTCATTTGCGACATGTATTCACACATAAAAGCATTTGAGGTGAAATTAGCGCTGCTTTTGGAACAAGTGAAAAGCGCAACTTCGTCCATCTTCCTGCTACCCAAAACCTGTCGACTGAGAACCCAGCGGTCCCGTTCCCAGCTGAAAAGTGCGTGGAAGCACTGGAAATGCTGAAGGCGGAGTTCGGTGTGCGATTCAGTGAAAGAAATCTGTCTTTTCAGAACCCCTTTGTTGCCGACATTGATGAAGCCCAGCCTTCATATCAGTTTGAGTTGGCTGTTACAGAACTGTGATGTTCTGAAAGACGCATTCAAGCCCAACAGTCTCATTGACTTCTATGCCGCCCTCCCAAACAACACATATCCAAACATCAAAAAACACGCAATGAAAATGTCCACAGTTTTTGGCAGCACGTATATCTGCGAGAAAACCTTTTCTCGCATGAAACTGCTGAAAACCCCGATGAGATCAAGATTGACAGATGAACATTTGCATCAGTGCTTGAGACTGGCTGTAACTAGAATGGAACCTGATATTCAACTTCTCACCAGCCAGATGCAGGCCCACAGTTCACACTGATGAACATACATAGGTAAGCTCACTTTTCTGACTTGAATGAGTCATTCTGAGCATAAACAAATATAATCATAATAAAATCTACTGGGATAAAATCCATCTTTACAACCATACTGGTAGTGAAATGTTTTGTGCTGTGTAGGTGCTGTATCACTTAGTTCAGTTTCTCAACCTGCTTCTTTTGTGGTTTTCACAGGAAAGTTGATGAGAGAGAGCTGCAAACAGCGGTGTCTACAAGCCTACTGGAACCTACAAAAGGATTATAAGGAAGGAACACAAGAACTTTAAGAGACTGCTCATATGTGTCAGAGAGATTCTGCTCTGACAACTGAGCTGAACTTTTATCTGTTAAGATTGTGCATGGCATGACAGAAAGTTAATGTCCATGGCTTTTTTTTCTATGAAGAACCCAGAGAGAGTTATTTAGTTATTATTTATTTCCTGTTTTTTTCTGTGAAGAACTCAGAGAGGGTTATTTAGTTATTATTTATTTCATTAATAGTGTTATTATTTGTTTCCTGACTTTTTTTCTGTAAAGAACCTGGAAAGGGTTATTTGGTTATGTGTGGCTTTCTGGAAAACAATACATTTTTTAAGCTCCCCTACGATCGTCACACTTTTTCTGTTACAAACTGACACCGGCCCCCCATCAGAGAAGGGAAAAGTTATGTGGCCCTCACAGGAAAAAGTTTGGGGACCCTTGGTCTAAGGCGATGTGAGACCATGGTCGAGAAGGAATGGGAAGCGGTCTGAGACGACCGGCAGGAGGAGAGTTACCTGACTTAGTCTGCGCGCAGTCCGAACAAGCAGCCACGAAACGGCGCGTGTCACGCTCCTGAGTAGGCCACCAAAACCGCTGGCGAATAGAAGCAAGCGTGCCCCGAACGCCGGGGTGGCCAGCTAACTTGGCAGAGTGAGCCCACTGAAGAACAGCCAGAGGAGTAGAGACAGGAACGAAAAGAAGGTTACTAGGACAAGCGCGCGGCGACGCAGTGTGAGTGAGTGCTTGCTTTACCTGTCTCTCAATTCCCCAGACAGTCAACCCGACCACACGCCCTTCAGGGAGAATCCCCTCGGGTCGGTAGAAGCCACAGAAGAACTAAAGAGACGGGATAAGGCATCAGGCTTGGTGTTCTTATTACCCGGGCGATAAGAAATCACGAACTCGAAACGAGCGAAAAACAACGCCCAACGAGCTTGACGTGCATTAAGTCGTTTGGCAGAACGGATGTACTCAAGGTTCTTATGGTCAGTCCAAACGACAAAAGGAACGGTCGCCCCTCCAACCACTGTCGCCATTCGCCTAGGGCTAAGCGGATGGCGAGCAGTTCGCGGTTACCCACATCATAGTTGCGTTCCGATGGCGACAGGCGATGAGAAAAATAAGCGCAAGGATGGACCTTATCGTCAGAATGGAAGCGCTGGGATAGAATGGCTCCCACGCCCACCTCTGAAGCGTCAACCTCGACAATGAATTGTTTAGTGACGTCAGGAGTAACAAGGATAGGAGCGGATGTAAAACGCTTCTTGAGGAGATCAAAAGCTCCCTGAACCGGACCACTTAAAACACATCTTGACAGAAGTAAGAGCTGTGAGAGGGGCAGCAACTTGACCGAAATTACGAATGAAACGCCGATAGAAATTAGCGAAACCTAGAAAGCGCTGCAACTCGACACGTGACTTTGGAACGGGCCAATCACTGACAGCCTGACCTTAGCGGGATCCATCTGAATGCCTTCAGCGGAAATAACAGAACCGAGAAATGTGACAGAGGAGACATGAAAGGCGCACTTCTCAGCCTTCACGTAGAGACAATTCTCTAAAAGGCGCTGGAGTACACGTCGAACGTGCTGAACATGAATCTCGAGTGACGGTGAAAAAATCAGGATATCGTCAAGGTAGACGAAAACAAAGATGTTCAGCATGTCTCTCAGTACGTCATTAACTAATGCCTGAAAGACAGCTGGAGCATTAGCGAGACCGAACGGCAGAACCCGGTATTCAAAATGCCCTAACGGAGTGTTAAACGCCGTTTTCCACTCGTCCCCTCTCTGATGCGCACGAGATGGTAAGCGTTACGAAGGTCCAACTTAGTAAAGAACCTGGCTCCCTGCAGAATTTCGAAGGCTGACGACATAAGGGGAAGCGGATAATGATTCTTAACCGTTATGTCATTCAGCCCGATACCCACGCAGGGGCGCAGAGTACCGTCCTTTTTCTTAACAAAAAAAACCCCCGCTCCGGCGGGAGAGGAAGAAGGCACCACGGTACCGGCGTCGAGAAAAACAGACAAATAATCCTCGAGAGCCTTACGTTCGGGAGCCGACAGAGAGTATAGTCTACCCCGAGGGGGAGTGGTCCCCGGAAGGAGATCAATACAACAATCATACGACCGGTGAGGAGGAAGGGAGTTGGCTCTGGACCGACTGAAGACCGTGCGCAGATCATGATATTCCTCCGGCACTCCTGTCAAATCACCAGGTTCCTCCTGAGAAGAGGGGACAGAAGAAACAGGAGGGATAGCAGACATTAAACACTTCACATGACAAGAAACGTTCCAGGATAGGATAGAATTACTAGACCAATTAATAGAAGGATTATGACATACTAGCCAGGGATGACCCAAAACAACAGGTGTAAAAGGTGAACGAAAAATCAAAAAGGAAATGGTCTCACTGTGGTTACCAGATACTGTGAGGGTTAAAGGTAGTGTCTCACATCTGATACTGGGGAGAAGACTACCATCTAAGGCGAACATGGGCGTGGGCTTCCCTAACTGTCTGAGAGGAATGTCATGTTTCCGAGCCCTTGCTTCGTCCATAAAACAACCCTCAGCCCCAGAGTCTATCAAGGCACTGCAGGAAGCAGCCAAACCGGTCCAGCGTAGATGGACCGACAAGGTAGTACAGGATCTTGATGGAGAGACCTGAGTAGTAGCGCTCACCAGTAGCCCTCCGCTTACTGATGAGCTCTGGCTTTTACTGGACATGAAATGACAAATGTCCAGCAGAACCGCAATAGAGGCAAAGGCGGTTGGTGATCCTCCGTTCCTCTCCTTAGTCGAGATGCGAATACCTCCCAGCTGCATGGGCTCAGTCTCTGAGCCGGAGGGAGGAGATGGTTGAGATGCGGAGAGGGGGAACACCGTTAACGCGAGCTCTCTTCCACGAGCTCGGTGACGAAGATCTACCCGTCATTCTATGCGGATGGCGAGTGCAATCAAAGAGTCCACGCTGGAAGGAACCTCCCGGGAGAGAATCTCATCTTTAGCCTCAGCGTGGAGTCCCTCCAGAAAACGAGCGAGCAACGCCGGCTCGTTCCAGTCACTGGAGGCAGCAAGAGTGCGAAACTCTATAGAGTAATCCGTTATGGATCGATCACCTTGACATAGGGAAGCCAGGGCCCTAGAAGCCTCCTTACTAAAAATTGAACGATCAAAAACCCGTATCATCTCCTCTTTAAAGTTCAGATAATCGTTAGTACACTCAGCTCTTGCCTCCCAGATAGCTGTGCCCCACTCCCGAGCCCGACCAGTAAGGAGTGAAATGACGTAAGCAATCCGAGCTCTCTCTCTAGAGTATGTTTGGGTTGAGAGAGAACACAATATCACACTGGGTGAGAAAGGAGCGCCACTTAGTGGGCTGCCCAGAGTAACATGGTGGGTTATTAACCCTAGGTTCCAGAGACTCTGAAGACCAGGAAGTAGCTGGTGGCACGAGACGAAGACTCTGAAACTGTCCTGAGAGGGTCTCAACGGCAAACCAGACAAGCTCGTGTCTGCCGAGGGCTCCCTGGATCTCGACGGCAGTGTTGGAATTCTTGGTCGGATCCTTCTATTATGCAGGTGAATGAGGACCCAAAAGCAACTTAACGAAAACAGTCTTTACAGTCTTAGACAAAGGTGATAATCATAATATCTTGGTGAAAGCAAAAACAGGAAAACTGAAATCCACTGGGAAGGCTGGAGACCGACTGCAGACTGTCGTAAGGCACCGGCCGTGACACTGACACCTGCTTACACGCAGCATCTGAAGAAGGTAAAACACGACAGGGCGAAACAAGGACACAGAACAGCGAACATCATACAAGGATCCGACAAGGACAGAAGCGGAAAATAGGGGGAGAAATAGGGGCTCTAATCAGAGGGAAAAATAGGGGACAGGTGTGAAAAGAGTAAATGAGGTAGTTAGGAGAATGAGGAACAGCTGGGAGCAGGAACGGAACGATAGAGAGAGAGAGCGAGAGAAGGAGAGAGGGAGGGGAAGAGAGGGATAGAAAGAGGGAAAGAACCTAATAAGACCAGCAGAGGGAAACGAATAGAAGGGAAGCACAGAGACAAGACATGATAACCAATGACAAAACATGACACAAAGAGCTTTAGATTTAGAACAATCGTGTTTACATGGTATATCCAAAAATGTACTATTATGAAAGCAGTGTTTGCCATTTGATGCAAATGCTTCATTCTGACATGTGTTTATGGCATTTTGAATGCAGTGTTACATTTTGAAGGAGATGTGAGGCATTTTGCATTTTGTGTGTGCAGTTTTGGGAATTGTGTGTAGGAGATAGTTTTGAAAACTTGTGTAAGCAGTTGGAAAACTGTAATCAAACAATGAGATTCTGGAAAAGGACCATATCACCTCCACCCCTACCTGACACCCTAGACCCAGTCCAATTTGCTTACCGCCCAAATAGGTCCACAGACGATGCAATCTCAACCACACTGCACACTGCCCTAACCCATCTGGACAAGAGGAATACCTATGAGAATGCAGTGGTAGGCTTGATTACCAACATCGACTACAGCTCGGCATTTAACACCATAGTGCCCTCCAAGCTCGTCATCAAGCTTGAGACCCTGGGTTTCGACCCCGCCCTGTGCAACTGGGTACTGGACTTCTTGACGGGCCGCCCCAGGTGGTGAGGGTAGGCAACAACATCTCCACCCCGCTGATCCTCAACACTGGGGCCCCACAAGGGTGCGTTCTGAGCCCTCTCCTGTACTCCCTGTTCACCCACGACTGCGTGGCCACGCACGCCTCCAACTCAATCATCAAGTTTGCGGACGACACAACAGTGGTAGGCTTGATTTACCAACAACGACGAGACGGCCTACAGGGAGGAGGTGAGGGCCCTCGGAGTGTGGTGTCAGGTAAATAACCTCACACTCAACGTCAACAAATCTTAGGAGATGATTGTGGACTTCAGGAAACAGCAGAGGGAACACCCCCCTCCCCATCGATGGAACAGTAGTGGAGAGGGTAGTGAGTTTTAAGTTCCTCGGCGTACACATCACAGACAAACTGAATTGGTCCACCCACACAGACAGCATCGTGAAGAAGGCGCAGCAGCGCCTTTTCAACCTCAGGAGGCTGAAGAAATTTGGCTTGTCACCAAAAGCACTCACAAACTTCTACAGATGCACAATCGAGAGCATCCTGTCGGGCTGTATCACCGCCTGGTACGGTAACTGCTCCGCCCCACAACCGTAAGGCTCTCCAGAGGGTAGTGAGGTCTGCAAAACACATCACCGGGGCAAACTACCTGCCCTCCAGGACACCTACACCACCCGATGTCACAGGAAGGACATAAAGATCATTAAGGACAACAACCACCCGAGCCACTGCCTGTTCACCCCGCTATCATCCAGAAGGCGAGGTCAGTACAGGTGCATCAAAACTGGGACCGAGAGTCTGAAAACAGCTTATATCTCAAGGCCATCAGACTGTTAAACAGCCACCACTAACATTGAGTGGCTGCTGCCAACATACTGACTCAACTCCATCCACTTTAATAATGGGAATTGATGGGAAATGATGTAAAATATATCACTAGCCACTTTAAACAATGCTACCTAATATAATGTTTACATACCCTACATTATTCATCTCATATGTATACGTATATACTGTACTCTATATCATCTACTGCATCCTAATGTAATACATGTATCACTAGCCACTTTAACTATACCACTTTGTTTACATACTCATCTCATATGTATATACTGCACTCAATACCATCTACTGTATCTTGCCTATGCTGCCTGTACCATCACTCATTCATATATATTTTATGTACATATTCTTTATCCCCTTACACTTGTGTCTATAAGGTAGTAGTTTTGGAATTGTTAGCTAGATTACTTGTTGGTTATTACTGCATTGTCGGAACTGAGAAGCACAAGCATTTTACGCTACACTACACTAACATCTGCTAACCATGTGTATGTGACAAATACAATTTGATTTGATTTGAGAATATGGAGAAAGATTCTGGGCAATTAACTAACACAGCTTTTGTTCTGTTTCTTTCCTATTGCAGTAACAGCTTTAGTTCTGTTTCAAGGTCAATGTGACAATAGCTAAGAACAGCTGTTTTGTACTTGCCAACCTGCATTCGGTGGCGTTAACAAGATTTGACCTAATTGTTTACTCAGATGTGTAGTGGAGCTGAAAGGAATAAGGCAACAGCAAACATTCTAATGAAACTTGATTACATTCCACTAATTCAGACATTCAGCGTGTGTGTGTATTCATGCATGTATCTACGTGTGATGTTTTCTGCCTACATGTAGATACACTTTACCTCATCTAAATACACTGTACTATATGTTGACAGTATGAACAAAAGGCACAGACACGTCCCCGAATATAAAGGTGCATGACAAAAAAACATTGAGAAAATAACTGATTTGGAGACTGACACAGATTACAGCATAGAAGGTCAGCAGTTTAGGTTATTGCTGTGGAAATGATTTCTATTGGACGTATGAAGGCCAGAATACTTACGAAGTACATTGTATGGAAATGATTTCTATTGGACAGATGAAGGCCAGAATACTTACGAAGTACATTGTATGGAAATGATTTCTATTGGACAGATGAAGGCCAGAATACTTACGAAGTACATTGTATGGAAATGATTTCTATTGGACGTATGAA